>NW_027526203.1:303315155-303440930 GCF_048455015.1 Haemaphysalis longicornis | reverse complement strand
GTCCCTTTCCCATCCTATCTCTACCCTGCTCTTTGATCCTCTTCCTTCTCACACTAACTCACCAGCGCCATTTTCTTCCTCTTCCTCCTCTACTCCCTCTCACTCTCGTATTGTACGTGCGCCAGTCCTTAACCTACATTTCCCCATTTCCCTCGGACTCGTTCCTTCCGCGAAAACTTAATTGGACTACAATTTTCCTCGTCCTCTTCTCCCGGTTCGTCGTCTTCCCTGTCCAGAAACAGTCCGTGTACCCTCTCTACCTTCTCAACTTACCACAGCTTATTCTACTACCGCCCCTCTCCTCTCCTCTCACGTTTTCCATTTAGCGATTTCTGCTACTCCATCTCTCTTTCCCTGTCTCCTTCCCAATTCTCCACTCCCTGGCCCATTCCGGCCCGTTTGTTTTTTACTCCTCTCCCCCTCCCCTATTCCTTGCTCTTCCTAATGCCCTGAGTCCGCTGCTCTTTTACCGCGCGTTACCCTCAACTTCCCCTCAATATCATCCACCCTCTCACTCCCCTCATCATAGGTCATTCCCTTTCTCTCCTTCCCTCCCATCCCTTCCTTCGTGGTCCCCAACTCCAATCTCACACCTACCCTTCCACTTCACCATTCTCCTCCTGCTATTCCGTTCCACATCCCGCAAGTTTTCTTCCCAACCTTTTCTTTCTCGCTCTCTGTTCCCCTCACCCGCTCTATCCCCGTTTTCCTTCCCTTCCCAGCTGCACTGCTTTTAGCCTAACCAATCACTCACCCACCGATTACCAGTGGATAAGAACCCACTAGAGAGCAGGCTAACAAGTAACAGCTCTGTCTATGCAAGTGAGACAGAAAAATTTTCGCCTTTAAGTAGCGCAAGAAATACAATCCCGTTTAAAAGAAAAAAACATTGAAGCAGAAGCCGTCGCGCGCATGAGCTCCTGCCAGTTTTCTACAGTTTTGGCGCCATTGCGGGCTTGTTTAATGGATGGATCGATCTGGATTGAGGCTCCCGGAAATAAATTAGGGGCTCCTTTTATCAAACAAGGCCAAATCGTTCACAGCGACTATCTTTACATGACTGAGTAAATATGCATCACCTGAGCAACCATGCGAGCGGCTGCCGCAGGGACCGCAAAATGAGGATACTTTTCTTGTTTTCTCTTTCCGCCCGCTTCTCTGTGCCCATAAATACGTTTCCCTTCACGGCTGTTGTACACGTATCGTGCTTCAGGGTAGCGTCATTAGCGTGTCGCGGTTCAGCTCAACGGAGTGCCAACGTGACGACGCAGGCACGGAACGCTCCTGAGCCTTCTATCCGCGCACGCTTGGTTTACCTCTCCGCTAAGCTCACCCACGAAACGGCTGAACACGCTGCGCTAAAACACTTTCGTGGTGCTCCCGATCCAGGACCCTAAAATGTTCTAATGCCCAGTTTTGTTTCGACACAACTCGGCTTCGAGAAAAAAAGACAAAAGTGCTGTGCAATCGGTGTTGCAGGTGGCGTGCCGATCGGTGGTGCAGTGGGCAGCTGTCTTTATGATTGGCTTCGGAGTTGTGGGAAAAGTCGGTGCGCTGTTTGCGACCATCCCGGATCCCATAATCGGAGGCGTCTTCTGTGTCATGTTCGCCATGATCGCAGCTGTGGGGCTTTCGAGCGCCCAGGGCGTCGACCTCAACTCGTCGAGAAACCTTTTTGTGCTTGGCTCGTCTCTCTTTTTCGGCCTCATGGTGTCGCACTGGACGAGCCGCAACCCAGACGCCATTAAAACAGGTACTTGTACCCGCTTCTGCAGAAATAAATGCCTTATATGCAGCGATTTGGACAGGTACGAAACCCGAAGTTGTGCCCAACAGGGTCCAGCCATGCTTCGTATATAGCCTTACAGGGCTGCCCACATTCGCTGATCACCCGTGGAGATTTCAGGACCGCGCAGTTGGAGCTTTCATAACATATAATTTTGTGTTCCTCAGTACCGAACCAAGGACGAATTCAGCAATCGTAGCAGGCTCGGTGACAATCTAATCTCACGAGGAGTGAAAGAAAATACTCTGAGACGTCGATATAACATGCCCAAGAATTTTGGTCGGCACAGATGCTTGATGGCATATCGCTTCAATTAAGACCGTACACGGCTAGACAGTCGCGTTGTCAAGCTTCACCGAAATGCACTCAGTTGACCCATGGATTCAGCCAACCAGGAATTTCGACGAATGACCATGTTCAGCTTTTTATTTGAATAAAAAATGGGATCGGTGCTCTGGCGTTGCGGGATGTATAACTTCCATTGCGTTATGCCAAGACGCAGACGAGCATGGGATTGAAATGACCTTCACGCTGATGCCCTTCACCGAATCTGCTTTTTTGGCGCCATGCATTGGTCACTCGACGGTATTGTCGTGTAAATGAACCACGGGGTTCTATTAGTGTACATCGCAGTAGTTGCTACAGCTTTTTTTATTGATTATTTTGAACTTATGTCTAGGGGAATATGCTTTATAATACGCCAGCAAACACGCCGCTGTTTAGTTCGCGCACACTTCTTGAAAATAGTTGTTTTATCCCACAAAGTTTAGCAGTCCTAATATTCACGGGACGTACACTCTGAGGCAATCATGCTGTTCAGCTTTACTACAATGAGCTCGATTGACCAGAATAAACATCCGAGGAATGGAAATGTGGCGCACACAATTTCGCTCACTTTTTTACGCCCTGTCATCGTGCTATGCAAGCATGGCGTTCTATATTGCGCAGTGCCACAGCGCAGATCACATTTTTTAGCCATATATTATGCAGATGGTCGGCGTTTACCCGATTATCTTTTTTGAAAGCATGGATTGGTCACATACATACATACATACATACATACATACATACATACATACATACATACATACATACATACATACATACATACATACATACATACATACATACATACATACATACATACATACATACATACATACATACATACATACATACATACATACATACATACATACATACATTGAGCTGGTCACTTGAGTCCGCTTGGGTGGAGTCGAACCATGGGATTTCCTTAGAGTGCAGGTGACGATTGAGAGTAAATCTTCCGGGCGAGCAAACCAACCGGATCGGCTCGGCCAATATCGCCTACGTCATTAAAGGCATCCTCTCCTTGTGAGTGTTCTCTTCATAAAACTAGTGTGAGGTTCCAACGCTGAAGTATCGGCGCTATGATATTACGCAATGCAAAATATTCTTCGGGCATTGTGAAATGCCACAGTACCGGTACCATTTTAATGTATGTACGTAGCATGATGGTCTCCACGCTCATGAGATTTACGCCACTGTTCGCATTGCAGTTAATTGTCATTTTGGTGTAAAATGTCTAGAGAACGATTCTTTATGTCCTTACTTTAACAAAGCCTATAAATAGCTCAACCAATATTTGGTCTTTCCTCCTTTCTTCTCTATGCTCGCCACAATAAACACTTTAGCAATCTGCTAAGCATTTCTTGCATGTTTCCACTTTTGGGCTTTATTTTTTCAATGTCATGTCGCTCCGCCGCACTTTTCTGCGGCTGTCTGCCCATATTTTTTTGTACAACAGAACTATCCTCTTTTTCACAAAAAATGTAGCAGTTGGCAAATTGGTTGACTGCTCTTCCTGAACAAACGTATCTCAACGGTTTTAACTTCTGCATTTTTATCAGTTTGGAAAGCATTATTAGGTTAGAACAAATTCTACCTCTACTCTACCGCTACTGTTTCGTGATATCTACAGCAATTTGAATTGTTGTTGCTGTTTGTATACTCCACATCTTCGCAAGCATTGTACTTGTTCCTAATGTTTTTTACTGTATGCAATGTGTTGTAAGCCGCGCCATGAATCGCCTGGGCCGTAGTCAAGTTGTTGTTAACAACATTTAGCCCTTGTATATTCACCTAAATCCCTTTTAGTGAATAAACGGGACTGCACTATTTAATAATAAAAATACTGTTCAAGAAAAAAAACACGGTAAAGTAAAGAGATTCGTCAATCGATTTTTTTTCTACGACGGAGCTGCGTAGGGCCAAAGCTATTTAATAGAAACATTTACTTCCTTCGCACTTACCTAGTTTAGCGCACTGCATGAATGTTCTTTTAATTTAGAGGGATATTTTCTGTGAAATACGTGTATACAGATGGATAGCTTCTTTGCTAATGAACATAAAAACCCTGACGCCCTTTTGATTAACTAATAAGGAAACAATTCGAAAGGTTATATCGCGTACTGCCTCTATGAGAAATCACCACTAAAACGCGAAGTCGCTGAAAAGACAAAAGAACACAACCAGTTGAGCGTATATTTTAATGCAATAATATTTTTCTCACTCACTAACAGAAATCCAAAAAAGGAGATATGGGTAACGTACAGGAAAGGGCTAGTTGTAATTTTATAAATTATCATTTTTCTTCCGTTCAGTGAGCGTCACGTTGTTATTATTTTGTTTACCAACAATATCTTGCGTTTTTTTATAAAGAATTTGTAGCTTTTGTTGACGCAAACGAGCTCGTATACACTCGTAACACTCTTGTGCCTTTTAAAAGAGTATTTTAGAAACTGACTACCCACATAACGTGAACTATCATTGCGCCTCACACATCGAGCCCCCATCTCCTGTGGAAAGCATGTCAACGGTCGTCTTTAAAGGTTTGACATGCGCGTTTGAAAGGTATTGAAACGTTCGTGCAAACTGCCATCTGGAAATGATGCGGAGTTTGTCATGACAACGAAAATTGAATTCTGATGAGCGCAACTTCATTTATTTGGCTTGAAATAATACAAACGCATAGTAGGTTTAGTGAGTAAGCTTGTTGTTGGCTTCGTGACCAGTATTAACGGATATTTCTATTTCCCTAATCCAGCCTAGTGAGAAAAACACCATTGGATGTTAAAAATCTCAATCAAGCTACGATTATCCCTCCTATTCCTGCCGCAGGTGACCGGACCATCGCTGTGATAACAACGACATCGCGCTTTGTCCATAAATATAAACCCTCACCCCCAAACACAGATGCCAGTCTGAACAGTCAGGTTTCTATTGAACGTATTGAAGTAACATATGCCAGTAAAACAGTTTTCTGTATCACCACACCAGAAATATGCAAAATACTGAAAGTATTTACCAGCCCACACGAACGGTTTTCACCTGAGCATGTGCGCTGTTTAAACTTCGCCACTTCAATACAGAAAATAATTTTTTTTGGGGGGGGGGGGAGGGGGGGGGCAGGTCATTCAGCATACTAAAGAAACTGGCGGGTTTTCAACATCTTTCTTTTATATTGTTGAATATATTAGGGCACTATTCTCTATTCTCTTTTCAGGCTATGACGTGCTGGACCAGACAATTGTAATTCTTCTTAGCACAAGCATGTTTGTCGGCGGCTTCCTCGGGATATTTCTGGATAATACAATTCCGGGTAAGAATTTTCATTTTTCGTGTATTTCTAGGCAGTCATTAGACACCATTAAATATATGTATATCGAAAGAATGGTAGATGTTCGGCGAAACTGGTATATGAAAGGAGCACCAGAAACCTGAAGCACTCTTTTGAACATCTGTAAAAGCTAAAGAACATGATTAATTTACGCGCGCTGTCCTTGCGTATGCAGTCACATGCTAAAAATATATCGTTTCACCTCGTGTTATTGAAATTCAAGCTATTTCTATCTGGGAATGGGACGTCACACCGGGAGCATTGCAACTGCTCGTCGACTTGGTTTTCAGTTGCACCAATAAACACGTTCCGTAGCCGCGGTAAAAATAGAGCCACAAAAAAATTGGAGATTAAAAATGGCAGAGGGTTTGGCTGCATCAGCCCCGAGATATTGTGCAAAAGCAGCACGCATACATTCCGGCCTATCGAATACAACGCAGCGGGAATGTGCTGCCATGCTGGTATGCAACCCTTTGCTAGGCTTCTGAGTACGCACAGTCAATTCAGTCTATACGCGCACTCGTCTACCCTCACACTACCTGCGCTCTGAGTAATTTTTGATTGTTTGCGTGATTGATTTGGTTGAATTATTGACTGACTCACCAATGGAACCTCTCGATTGGCGGAAATAAGCGTTGTCCAATCCGTTTCCTTAAGCGTTGTCCAATGCACGTTTGTGTGCCAGTATCAGCGTAATTCAAGTTGCCGATGATATCCACACTTTTGGGGTTAAATGTAGCTTTGAGGGCGTTATAATAATCGTTTTTCTTTGTGTTTTGCCCTGTTTCGTAGTATGACTAACAGCCTTGCCCAGTCGTCCTTGTCAGACTTATTATCAAATATTTAGCAGGCCCAAATTTGAGCTTAATGAACTGTCAAGCAACGTCAAAACCAATCTACGTCAACCTGCGGGGGCCTCGGAGGACGTTAAACATCACAGCGTAACGTTAGTCCTAACGCCCTCTCGGGATATACCCGTTCCATCCTTCCAGCTCCGCTGCCAGCACTTCTGCTGCCTCCTTGGCAAATGCGATGCCGTTACTAAGGCTTAATTTTAGACCCGCGAAACGCAGATGCAGGGTAGGAGTTATTTCGCACTTAAAATGTGTCAGCTGTGGAGTGAAAATCATTTGTGGGCCGTTACGTGCTGGCGGTGGCTATAGTTCTCATATTGCTTCCAGTGACGACTGCAAGAAACGAAGTGTAATATTCAGGCCCAACCCATTGTCCCCTAATGTTTCGACCTAGGAACTATTCTTCGTTGAGAGGCTGCTGTCTGCAGAAAACTCTTTTACTACAGAACGCTGTACACGCCTTGCTGCAGCGAAGTTCATGTGTACATTCTCACGCAAGTGCATACATTGAGGCTTAGAACAAGAAATTGTATATTCGAACATGCAAATATGAATTTTGTTGTAGACCTTACATCGCCGCTGAGACTAATTACAACAGTGAAGAGATATCACATAGTACATCTTAAGACAAACGACTACTTGCTTAGTTATCATTTTTCCTCCCTCAGCGAGTACTTATAGGATCTGCACATTAACGTCACGTAGTTCGTGATTCGTTTCCTGCAGTCGTTAGGATATGGTAATGTGACCCCAGTACTTCCATCCGAGTGAACGTGGCATTTTTATTGGGGAAATGAATGCAGAATACTTGAAAATATAGCGTTACTGGTATTGCTTGTATTAACTGGCGAGGCGCGCATGCAGGCAACCGTGTGAGTGCGCCGTCACTCATTACGTCGGGCTCCGCGTGATGGCGGTACTTGTCCATGCTAAGCACATGAATGTGCTGCACGTAAACAAACTTTACCTCATTGAACGCAAAGTATTGCCTCGAGTCTAATGTGAGTGCCATTAATAACATCTCTGTTGACACCACTGTTGAGAGTCGGGTTGAACGGAGCAGAGGACGCACGCCGGCGTTTTTTTTTTTTTCTTCGGCGTTCAGTTGCCCAAGCCGTGCCTTTTCCGTGGTGCATGGACCATGTCTCTGGCCGTTTACAGTGTTGCCAAGTGAAGAAATTGACAGCTAAACTTTTCAACGAATATCACCTATAGGGCAAGGGGACTCGCAGCAGCGCCACACTTGTCTATTACGAAACACATTTCGCCCCTCTGGAAACCAGTTGCGACCACACCGTTACGAATGCTTGATGGGATAGCAGGAGGAAACCTACACCTACTGAGAGTGTCGAATATTTTTGTTTTAAGCAATGGATATGCTCTTATAGTTGTTTTTCTCACACTTATGGCGTGTATTTAAACTGGGCATCATTGAACAGAAAACGTCACCATAATGTGCGTTACATGCCCAGGCACACCCGAAGAACGAGGCCTGGCCTCTGGCGGCCACCACCGCAGCAGTGGCGGGGACGAAGATGGCTCTTCAACCGACTGCTATGACCTGCCATTCCTGAGGGCTCGCCTGGCGAACTCGGCCTTTTCATACCTGCCTATTAGTCCCACGTACACCAACGCGGCGTTGCTGCATAGGATCACGCCCAAGTTTGTGCGCTCCCTGTCTAGAAGGTCCAACAAAGCAGCCAGCGAAGCCTAATGACCTCACGTGGCTTCAACTACACCTCACTCCTCCTTTCATCATCACGCACCCATTTGTCAGTGCAAGCCCCTGTTCTGGACCCACAGACGGACTTCCCATTCACTTGCTCGAACACCACTCTAGTTGAGAGAAGACGCAGTCGGCATGTCAGAAATGTGGTTGCAAGATTTCAAAGCCGTGCGCGACTTTGTTTCCGCGAATACACGTGTAAAAGGGCAGTGGCAACGTGTACATCTGTCGAGGTTGGAGAAAGAGAAAATCCGCGTGAGGAATTCGTAGGAAAGAAAGAGCAAC
This sequence comes from Haemaphysalis longicornis, assembly GCF_048455015.1. Lineage (NCBI taxonomy): Eukaryota > Metazoa > Arthropoda > Arachnida > Ixodida > Ixodidae > Haemaphysalis > Haemaphysalis longicornis. The sequence continues at coordinate 303,432,618 of NW_027526203.1, read as the reverse complement.
AAAAAAAATAAATAAGAGCCTGTCAAACCTGACAACAAGTTTTATGCTTGCGAAATCAAATACACATATTTAAAGGCTTTCGCGTGCAAACCGTGAGAGCTCTTAGGCGTCACAATTTTACTTCGCCTCGACGCATACCGGCGTCAAACTAGGTCTGTTTTCAAGGTTCTTGCCGCAGCTTACGCTCTGCTATGGCATTGTTTAGCATATTTTATGTGCAGAATGTCGGCCCACCTTCCGCCTCTGTGTCTATGTTGTTCGCGATCATGCGTTTTTTCGAACAAGATGACAGTACCTTGTTGACAGTTCCTCGCCACGTTCACCTTTTTGCGATATTTGGGCCTCGTGCGCCGCGTTATTATTGACTGTCGGAGATTTAGCGCTGTTTTGTTTCTCGACATCTGGCGGACTGACTTAATTCTGAAACACACTATGCATTATGACTTTTGTATTTTTTCACTTGTCAGGAAAAATGTATACTCTACGCCGTCGGGTATGCAACGCCGCGTGTAGCCGGAAAGGACGAGCGAAAAGGCAAACAGAACCTCCCTTTCTGTGGCGCTTGCAGGAAGGCGGGCGCTGTATCTCAACAACCGGAGTTTTTTCCCTTATTTCTCCCTGTGCTTATATTTTATTGGGCATATCATATAAACATTTTGCAGTTCCTCTGCTGTGTTAGTCTCGCTCTGATTCTGAGGTCGTCCTGATATAGATAGCGAGTACTGTGTCCGATTATCTTGTAGATGTAACGTGAAAAAAAAAACGAATAAAATGTTGCATCTAAAGTGCTTGCGTTTACCTCGGTTGCCCGGTGCTGTTTAAAAATGGGACCCGTGAATATCTGTCTGATATAGAAAGTGCGCAGAAGAGCAGGCTATTGAATTTCCTCAATGGGATGGCTGGAAAAGCTGTTGCAAGGTAACACATGTTTAATGTTGGTTAACTAAGGACTATTTACAATAAGTATAAACTACTTCAGTGAGTAGTTCACTAAATGGAGGGGGGGGGGGGGCTGGAGGAGACGACAAAGCTGTCCAAAAAATATTCAGAACTTTTTTGGTGGATTATACGTAACCACATACAGGTGCAGAACAGCAGCGATTTGTTAATCTGGGACCATGTAAGGTGACAGACAACGTCCGATAATGAAGAACTATTGTGGAGTACCACGACCCCTGAAAAAGCCTCCGAAAGCACGTATTTGAATACTGAAGCAAAAATGCTTGCAGTAATGCAGCCTCTCTTTACTAGCAGCAATGTTTCAATTATCAATAATGTATAAAGAATACAATCGTGTATGTTTATTTTATTACAAGCAATTTAGGGCAGCGACATACTTACGGGTAGTTTTGGACAGCTTAAAATTTCTTCATATCTAGATGGTTCAAAATACGTGGTGCCTCTAGTGCTGATTGTAATAAACGTTCTTCTTAACTCAGTGCAAATTATGGGGATTGAAACATCCGTTGGAAGAATGGGCAGCCAAATGTTCAAAAATATCCATCACGTTTGCAAAACTCCTACCAGAGGCACAGGAATTTTTGATGGAAATGTTTGAAAGCGGGACCGTTATGCAACCTTCAAAGCCACGATTCATGGAGTAGCACAGGCTATAACTTTGGCTGGCAGGAAAATGTGCGAATTTCTGATGAATGACGTAATATGGGTGTGTTCGCAGGTATGGAACTAGCCTACGTCGGTGTGATCTATGTAGCAGTCGTGGGACGTTGCTGATTGCAAAGGAGAAAGCCTTACTATATTATGCCTTACCACATTTATTATGACCTTCCGCGTGCTTTTACTGCGCTAAAAAACACGGGAACTCTTATTTTGGCTAAGGTCCGTATTTTCCAGTGTACGGAACGTCCAGCGTACTAAACGCCTTCCCTATCTTCCGCTAGATGGCGCTATTCACCGGCTACGCACGAGTGGTTGCTTCGACTATTGTGCATAGAAAAAAATACATTCTAGGCACTATACTACGACGCCAGCATTCGCGCGGCCTTTTTTAAAAAGGACAATACGCTTTTCTTCACTGATCACGGGTACCATAAGTGAGTGATAAAGTGTGTGAGTGAAATTCTTTAATGGGAAGAAACATTTTGCTTAGTGTACGGAGCAGCAAAGTACGTGGGAGTTCGGGAAAGCACGACTGATTTGACCTAAACTGAAGAAACCGCTTGTTACATGCTAGCGTTGTATTCGGTTGCTTCCAGTTTATCGTGACGCAGACAGCGCCTGCAACAGCCGCTGTGTGCGTCATAAAATTGCTGTGAAGGAAAGAAGGGAGGGGAATGCTTTGTTTGGTTAGCAATTGCATATTAATTAAGGCGCCTTTCGGCACCGAATAAATGCTAAAATGGCTATGGGAAGGACAGACTATGGGAAGTTCAGGTCACTTGCTGCTTGCCCTCAGTGTCCCTTTAAGGTATAAGTAGCTACAGGTCGAACTCGTATAAACACTGGCTCACTTGGACCGACGAAGCAGATGAACAGGCTTATGTGGCAGGTACCCGTCTCTGTCTATGAGACTGCCCTTGCATCTCTGAGCCACCTCTTCGCAGGGTTGGGATGGGGGGAGCGGTGGTGGCGCTTGAGCTCACGAATAAGTGTAATGCATTCTTTAGGATTCCAATAAGTCTTTTTTGTCGGATTTAACTATTGCCGCTGTTCACATTTACGTCGAAAAGAGTATGTTGGGTTCCTGGCCATTTTGGCTAATTTTGGGCATTCGCTTAGAATATGCACGTGCACTTACGGATCTTGGATTCTGACTAGAGCTGTGAAAAGAAGCAATAATGAGCCTAGCAAACGGTTTTCCCAGCAGTTCCTTTTTGCCCATTCTAGTTCTTTCTGTATTGCAAATCAACAATTCTGTGCCATATAGTTCTCGCTCGTAGTCAGCAGGGCCGTTTCTCACGTCAGGGTATTTTCTCAGCCATGCACAGGACTCCGTGCCACTAAATTTTAAAGCCCCATGGCTTTAGAAACTACCTCGACTACGCAGCAGAGAAAGGTACAAAAAATGATCAGCGTCGACAGCAGATGTGCTCTTAACGATACACCAGCACGGAAATATGTTACTCCTCAGGGCGTTATAACTGACGTAGCCTGGACACATTTCTATGCGGTGCGTAAAAACCACGCATGTTACATCACATGCTGCATATTTTTCGCCTTTTCGAGTTACAAAATGAGTATTCTGTGTGACAATAGCCTTACTATACTGAGTGACACAAAAAATAAACAAGTGTGCAGCTTTTCTATCGGCTGAAAGCCATAGTAATGCTGCATCTTCATTTCAAAGAGCCACAACTTGCCGGAGAACTTACGTCACTGGCAGTCTTTTGGTTTTCTGATATTTGCAATCTCCGTGCCGCTATGGAATCCATTAAAAGCGTTTTAAAAGCAATTTTCGGAAATTGCTATGGAAATTGTTTTGATGAAAGCATCTGCTACGATTTGCCACCTATGACGCATGCATAAGTATTTGTGACTAACAAGTAACTTGGTTCGCCAGCGATCTTGGCTAAGTACTGCTACGCCACTTCGCAGAACGTGAGTGCGTCACGTAGTTATTTTTCCGCCAGCACTAGGTCGTCCTTCTTTGTCAGAACCTTTTACCCTGCTCGGTCGTCCATCATCGATCACCGATGTTATGACAGGCAGAGCGTTGGGCCTTCCGGTGTTTTGTGGGGTTGTTTATTTATTTTATTTCATTTATTTCTACATACTGCAGACCCTTCATGACCCATGCAGGACTGGTTACAATGAATTCAAGTTTTCATCTTAAGGATAGCATAAGTATTTAAAAGGCAAGAGGAAAGAAAAATGAAGAATACACATGAACAGAAGCATGTCCACAAAAAAGTTATATGAACAGTAATTATGCAATTTTTACTTTTTATCGGGCGTGGAAATTCTAGGTCATTAATGGCGCTTACAAAGCACTCTACAGATGGGCTGTCAACGGCATCAGCCGGTAGTTTTCCGCACGGTGCGATGCCTGGTGGAAATAAACAGTACTTATGTGTGTTTATGTTGCTATTAGGTTGTCTAATAGTCTTATTATGATTTGTGCGCGAAAAATGTCTCTAGGAAGCTTGGGCGTAGTTGGTTCGGCGTATTTTATAATGGTCTTGGAACAGAAGATGCAGGAACTTTAATCTGAATATCATTCTGCAGTTTGAAAGTGTTTAGAGGTCTGCCTGTTTTCGTAGATCGGATACATTCGTAAACGGGGAGTAGCAGTAAAAGATAAATCGCAAAGCCAAGTTCTGTACGCGTTTAACTTTGCATACTAAATGTTTTTGGTGGGGGTTCCATATTAAATCGGCATACTCTAGAGCTGGCGTAATCAGAGATTTATGGGCAATAAGCTAAGAAGTTTAGCCTACTAACTGCTTTACTACATTTTGCTCGAGCTGTTCACCTAGTTTTTCTGTTTACTTTCTTGAAGAACAAGGAATAAACATCTGTCTATGAATACTAAGATCCAGTGTTGATGCCTAAATAAGGCCGAAATATGGAAATTTGTTATTCATAGCTATTCTTACCAGCTTCTAGACATCGAATAGGATTCTTTTTTGATTTCACCTGCATGTTACACATAGTATGCACCGCCAGTGAAAGATACAAAAGTGGGAGCTTCCTTCCAGCGCTTTCAAAACTGAAGCTCTCGAACCCACACTGCATGGAATCTTCACCCCCCTCGCATTTTGCCCATGCTGCAAACTATCCTGTCACCACCTTTCATCAGGTCAGTCTGAATCTGATTTTGCTAAGAGCGCACTACGTCCAGGTGCATCTGTGCACCGGGGCCCTTTATTCCCGCATCCAGCCCTGGGCGCCCTTGTCGTCCCGTTTCTGATCGTGGAGAATTTGCACAGGTATACACGAAGATTGGTGGCGCGAGCCACGCACCGCAACTCTGCAAGGTTCCCGCAGGCGCAGCACAATCTAGCACCGCCACACGCGCTCGAGCTTCTCTCTCGCTCCTTCTCCCACGTTCATTATCTCTTGCTTCAGAACACCCCAACACGCCTCAGACGCATACAAGGTTTCACAAAGAAAGAGAGAGAGAGAGAGAGAGAGAGAGAGAGAGAAGGCCTTTATTGTCCCAAGGGCTAATTCGCGGAAAAGGTGGTAACGTAGGAAGGAAGGTCCCCGGTGACTTTGGCAGCCCGAGCGACGATGGCTCCTTGCACCGCCGAATCCGAGTGTCACGTGAACGGATGGAGAGGTTGCCTTTACCAGCTCAGAGAGACGGACGCAGGAAAGTCGTTGACAGATTTAACATACCACCCATTTAGTTCACACTTGGAAAACCCCTAAAGCACACTACCAAAGAAATCCACAAAACACAAACGGTACACTCAAACCCCTAACTTAACATCTCAATATACAATTCAAATCAAAACCCAAAAGTCTCTACTATCATGTCCTACACCACTAGTACAAATAGACTCCTTACATCAAGTTCTAGTTAACTCCTCTCGTGTCACAACTGTTGTGTCCTTTATGACTGCGCCCCTACTGGGCTGGCCTACCCCGCTGTTGTCGACGCTGCGTGTCGCACCCGTTGCGTGGCCGCGACTCGGTGGTAGCCATCCTGGTCTCGCTTCGGTGCTGGCGTTCGATGCGCACGGTCACTCCTTGGACGGCGTGGGCTCCGCGCGTCCTGACTTGTTTCCTCTGTGGCTACCCCCTGGTAGCCGCTCCTGTTCGAGGTCCTTGATGCTGGCGTTCGACGCGTACGGTCATCCCTTAGGCGGCGTGCTTCCTCGGTGGCTACCCCCTGGTAGCCGCTGCCGCTGGAGGTCCAAGGTAGGCTCGGCATGAACGTAGCCTTTCGGGGCTGTCGAGACGAAGGTCGATGGAGCGTGGACGTTGGCCGCTGGTGCCCGAGCGATGCCGCTGGGGCCACGAAGACATAGGTTCGTGGTGCACCTATAGGATGACGGTGCCGATGCGAAGTCGGCCCGCTCCCGCCCAGGCTCGGATGGCATGGTCGATGGCCTGGGCACTTCCCCCTGGCTCGTTCCGTGAAGCTCACGTGCTCCTGCCGCCTCCTGGTTTCTTGCCTCCCCGTTTCTGGCCTCCCCCGTTCTCTTTCTGCGCCCCGCTTTTAACCCCTCTGGGCTCTCCCGTGGCGCACTCTCATTGGCTCTTTGCGTTTTCCATGTCCATATATGGCCGTCGCGCCACTGGTCTCCTGCGCGGCGTTCTCTGATTGGATGACCAGTGCGCTGCCATATTTTACCACGATGCCTCGGAGTTTAGGCGCTCGCGTTCGCTATTTGGTGCGCTCCTGGCGAGGACTTCAAATTTCCGTGCCTTTGTTCTTTTCTTTCACTTTTTTAGGGGGTTTTGGTGCATCCCCTCTCCGGGGGTGCCCTGACACATGACAAGGAGCTGCCGAACGTCCTCGCCCAGTGCTCACCGTCTCGATATGCGGGGAATGGGTTGTGAGCGCATTTCCAGAGGAGGTGATCCATGGTCGGCGGGAAGCACGGCGAGAGCACTGTCCTTGAGGTAGGCCGTGTCTTTTTTCAGCGCCAACCTGGAGTTGGGCTGCTTCGAACGGCGAAGAATGTCGACACCCGCGGAAACACAGCCGGCTTGCTCAGAGTCTGAAGCCCCCCAGAAATTTCACACACCAGCGACAGCCTTTCAGGAGCTGAAAGCATAGGCTCAACCGCGAACTTTGGTCCAAGTGAGAGGGTCTCTGTCACGTACGCTGGCCAGTTACAGACTCAAGCTTGTGAACACAGCACTTGCCTTTCTCGTCTTGCTTTTACCTTGCTTTGCTGCCAGTCCTCAGACGCGCCAATTCGCAGGTTCAGGTGGCTTCTGTTGTCTGGTCAGTGAAGCGCTGATATTCGTGAAGTTGTCTTCTGCCCCCGCAGACGTCCATGTTGTCAAGTGCTTGAGACGATAGCCGCTACCTAAGCAGCCTTGCTTGTCGCCTGCACTCTGACCTCAGGATCTTGCACACTCTTCTGCCGTGGCCGACTGATGGGATAAACCCACCAAAGATACGTGTAACATCTTCAGGAAGTATATTGTTCCGCATGCAGAAAGTCACCCTTCGCGCACGGCAAGTGGTCAAAGCGATCAGCGCGACGGTTGCACAAAGATTTTGAAGAGAACAAATAAAAGGGCCCGTTGTACTAGAAAGATATTTAGCGAGAGAGTGCAAAAACCCACAAGCCAGAGAAACTATTTAGAGTGATCATTTCAGAAAACGGCACTTGGCAGAAGTGCGTTGCATAGTTCTTACAAAGTAAGCTTGGCCTTTTGACAGTAGACGATCCGTTTCTTGTCAAAAATTCAGATGATCTTCGAGATTTTGCTTCCCCGCGTTTTCATCAAAGCATGTACGCATTTTCCATTGATGTAAAAGACCTGTATTGTTCGCTCCCTCATGACTTGCTTCTTATTTGCATTGAAGAATGCATGTACCAATTTGGGTGCATTGCTTTTCAAAACAATGCTGGTATGTCGGCCGGGGTTTTTTGGAACTTTTTCCGTTTATTTGCGAGCAGCATTCATCCATTGGGATGGAAACCCCTACCTCCAAAAGGAGGGGACATGCATAGGTCATGCATTGCTCCAATTTTAGGCGACCTGTTTTTAGCCAAACTTGACAGAACCGTTTCCTGTGACCTTAATGACAAGCACGTATTGCGAATTTTTAGATTTGTTGACGACATCTTGATTTTTCTTTTCTGTGAGCCTAGCTCCTCCGAATCACACGCTCTTTTCACCCTCAATTTTATCAGAAAACATTTTCAGCTCCTCTATCTATCTCACGAGTTGCCATCTAACAACTCTACGATTTTTAGACGCAGCTTTCACCTTTCACCAGAACCGCACCTTCTTGGCGTACCAGCCTAGGAGCGGTAAACCTCTTCTCCCATCCCATTCCATTTAGCTCATTTCAAAACTTGTTAAACGAGGCATTGTGAACCTCTGCGTCCGCAATGCCTTACATAACTCGTGCCCCCACCTAATGGTCAATAATTTCAACGAGCAGTCTTTGAGGCTCTCGAATGCTGGTTACCTTACGAACATACAGATATCGGTAGCGGAAGCTTAGGTCAAGAAGCACATCTCAAAACAATCTCTTCCACAAGAAACGTCATTACCCCCGCCTAAATGTGCCGTGGTTCCGTATATTCATAGCTTAGCTCACAAACTAAAAAAGATCGGAGCACGTGCCAGTTTAAAAGTAGTGTTTTCTGCCCCAAAAAAACTGCCAACCTTATTCAAGATGATATCTTCAGGCGAAAATGTAAACCGAGGATGTACCAAGAAGCACAAAAATCCCTTCGTTACATCTGCAGAAAATGTGGTGTACAAGATCCCTCTCTCTTGTGGTAAGCAGTATGTAGGACAGACCGGTCGCTGTTTAAATGATAGACTCCGCGAACACGCATGTAATGTCACGAATGGTCGCGATGGTTTTGTCGCAATGCCCTGCAGCACGTGTGGTTGTAAGCCGGATTTTCAAAAAAGTTTTGTGATAGGGAAAAACAGAAGTAGGCTAACGCGCGAAATCATTGAAGCGGAAAAGATTTGTAGAGTGGGGCCGGAAGGTGTCAGCATCCCCTCCCTCGGGCTTTCTGATAAAGAGTTGAAATTCCCGAGTCTATAGAATGTTCGCGCATGGCAAGTGTGTAATCTTTGGATAGTTTGTGTGTATTGTTTCACTGTTTGGGAGGGGGGGGGTATATATTCGCTTGCTTCTCGAAATAAACTTTGTTGGATGTTAGCGCTCATCCTCGTCCCATCTCTTGTCTCGTCCTGTGTCTGCCTCGCGCTTAGTCTACAAGGAGTAAACTGGGGGAGAGGCGGTAATGAGACCACCTCATGAAAGGAAAGGAGCCGATTTCGAACTGACAGGGCTCCTTGGAAGGGATAAAGGCTAAGACCCGCCCCGCTCGGAAGGTGAGCTCTCCAGCGGCAGAAACGGACACGGATTTTGTGAGTGAGTGAGTGAGTGAGTGAGTGAGTGAGTGAGTGAGTGAGTGAGTGAGTGAGTGAGTGAGTGAGTGAGTGAGTGAGTGAGTGAGTGAGTGAGTGAGTGAGTGAGTGAGTGAGTGAGTGAGTGAGTGAGTGAGTGAGTGAGTGAGTGAGTGAGTGAGTGAGTGAGTGAGTGAGTGAGTGAGTGAGTGAGTGAGTGAGTGAGTGAGTGAGTGAGTGAGTGAGTGAGTGAGTGAGTGAGTGAGTGAGTGAGTGAGTGAGTGAGTGAGTGAGTGAGTGAGTGAGTGAGTGAGTGAGTGAGTGAGTGAGTGAGTGAGTGAGTGAGTGAGTGAGTGAGTGAGTGAGTGAGTGAGTGAGTGAGTGAGTGAGTGAGTGAGTGAGTGAGTGAGTGAGTGAGTGAGTGAGTGAGTGAGTGAGTGAGTGAGTGAGTGAGTGAGTGAGTGAGTGAGTGAGTGAGTGAGTGAGTGAGTGAGTGAGTGAGTGAGTGAGTGAGTGAGTGAGTGAGTGAGTGAGTGAGTGAGTGAGTGAGTGAGTGAGTGAGTGAGTGAGTGAGTGAGTGAGTGAGTGAGTGAGTGAGTGAGTGAGTGAGTGAGTGAGTGAGTGAGTGAGTGAGCGAGCGAGTGAGCGAGCCAGCCAGCCAGCCAGCCAGCCAGCCAGCCAGCCAGCCAGTGAGCGAGAGCTGTTGGTGAATGAATGGACCTAGCCATGCGAGGCATTCCGGCAATTGCTCCAACGAGTAGCCTTTGAAAACTGTTGGGGGGCAAGTGACCACAAAGTCACAAAGGTTTGTGTTCCTGAAAAAGTTGAAGACAATGCACAAGGGGTTCCGCCTAGGGATGAAGTATCCGTTTGGAACTTAGTATATCCGCGGCCTTGCGGAGACAACGGGGCGGCGGCTCGAAATTTGGAGATTGGGAAATCCTGTAATTACGTGCTATTTACTCTCCTTAGATATTAATTCGGGCTCAGATTACTTCGCTTCCGCTTCTAATGTACGCCTCCCATTGATGTTGCGCAGCCAAACGTACATTTTTTTCAGTTTGTTTTTTTAGATCAATTACATAACGTCGACGCCGGTGTCAGTTCCGGTGATGACACATTTCCGTGTAAGCCTGATGGCACGGCTGATAGCGGATGCCTACCTCCCACAGATAATAGTTGAATGAGCCTAGTAACGCTGTCGGCTTAAAAATGCAGGTGTCTTTGAATCGCAAGGCACTCTGTATAGCTGTGCATTGAACAACGAACGTCGGAGTATGTGTGCTATTAGCACACGATCCCCATAATAGTCGCACGCCGTTCAAAACATTGACTTGGATCTCAAGCCAGTACGCCAAATCACTTGGTTATGCATTTTGAGTAGATTTTTTTAATAACATGCCCCATTTTCAAAATCAGTACAGTCTTAGGCGGCTAATACAGGATCTTCGAAGATTTGCCGCTGTACTTCTCACGCCTGCCAAGTTCAACTCGCCCTATCTTTGTCTAGATTCTAAGCGCTTCAGGGTCTAGCTTACTTCGGCTCCTCGGCAGAGGGGAGGGAGCGGGGGTGGTCCCGTCGTTAGGACAAGTTACCGCTCTTCATTTCGAATTTCAATTCTAGGGCACGGCAGCTCACTCGGCATGCGCAACCTCAACCCGTTGGTTTATTTCTTGCAGGTGAGGAAACGTTATGGCAAATGTATTCGATGAAACAGCCTTTTGTTTAGTTGTGCTGACGTGCCCTCGGTTGCTTTGTCCAATGTTGTGCGATGTGTGTACGTATTTCAAGGAATTACATATACTAGCTAGGGTGTTGAGACCAACCCGGGACCCGATATCGACGAACTTTTTAAGTTCGTCGATATCGGGTTGTCGATAATTGCAGGGGTCCCTAAGGAAATCAAAGAACAGCGATTAACAGCCATCAACAATGAACTGGAACGGTTAACCTGCCTTGACAACAAAGTTTCTTCCTTCATGGCTCGGGTAGTCGACCCTACAGAAAACAGTATCAACCTTAGAGTTGAAGCTGGACGACTTGGAAAAATCGGTGAAGGAGGTCAAACTTTCTAGTGTATGGCGTGCCTGAGGAAGACGAAGGAAATGCTGACACGTTAGAGTAAGCCGTAAATCAGAAGATTGTTAAAGAAATTCTAAACGTTGAGCCGGTTGACATCGAACGCATTCACATAATTGGAAAACCTGACGGTAAAAAAGTGAGACCAGTTATACTTAATCTACTAGACTTCCGGGATAATAATCTGATCCTAAAGAACTGCCAGAAGCTAAAAGGAACAAATTTCTCGTTAGAAGAGGATTTTCCCACTAGGGTACGGGATATCCAGAAAAAAGTTGTGGAAAGTTACAAAACCAAGAAAAGAATCTTGACACAAAGTATTCTTGCTTTACGACAAACTACGAGTTTGTTTTAGTTAAGTTGGCGTGTATCGAAGTTCTAATTCCTTTGAAATCTGTTATGCCTTGTGTGAGCTGCATGCTTTTTTATGCTTTTTCATGTAACCCCCTCACTCAATGCCCTCGGGCCTGTGAGGTATTTTAAATAAATAAATAAATAAATGATGACTCTACCGTTGGGATGCAGAAACACAAAAACGCCCGTGTGTACGAGATTTCGGCGCACGTTAAAAATTCCCAGGTGGTCAAAATTAATCCGGAGCCCTCCACTACGGCGCGCCTTATCGCCTGCGTTGCGTCGAAGCATTAAACCCTACAATCAGATGGAGAAACAAATAACGCTGTGCTCGTCAACATCAGGCCCCGAGCATCTGACGAGGAAACAGCAACGGGATCCCAACGTCCACGTCGCGAACAGCAGCGAAAGAAATAACTTTTGTGAATGTGAACACCCGTAGCATCATGAATAAATGAACATCGTCAGAATCTTTGGAGCTAAGCATCGAGCCAGACTTTCTAGCACTGACTGAAACTTGGCGAACAAAGGATATAATATTTTTAGATGGCACTTTCTAACTATGCAATAGTACGTAAAGATCGACCGTCACGTGGCGGGGGTGTGGCCATTCTAACAAAGCGCGATATCCCCTTCGTAGCCCTGCCAGAAGTTATTGTGGTCGAGGCAGTGTTGTGCCAGCTACTTTATGCTCCTCGCCCAATTTTTGTAAACTGTTTTATCGCAGTCCCTCATCAGATCGTGATACCCTGCAATCTCTGCGTGCGCACATGCCCCAGCATGTTCTAGGGGCGAAACTTATACTAATTTGTGATTCTAATTTAGCTTATATAAATTGGCAGACTCTGCACCACCACTACACGTGTTCCGACATACTTATCGACGCGATGTTGACTTTAAATATTTCCCAAATTGTCACTCGACCTACTCGTGTACAAAAAAGTTGTTCAAGCATCCTTGATCTGGTATTTTTAAGGGAAGATTTTCAATTGGACTAAGCTAAAGTTGATATTTTGGATGGGATCTCAGATCACAATATTATTTTGTGCACTGCTCCTACGTCATATACCCATGCCCCACTGAAATCTTTTGTTACATTTCCTGATTTTAACAATGCTGACGATACCAGTAAAATAGACCACCTCTCTTTTGAGCTTGCTTCGTTTGAACACCTAGGCAACGACATCAACACAGACATAGAAACACTGTGAGAAAAGTTATAGGCTATCGTATCACATTGCATTGATAATTATGTCCTAACTAAAACGAAACAAACCAAAAAACAGAAACCATGCATAACACGAGGCATAATCCATTCGAAACGCAAAGTGAAGAGGATTAGAAAATAGCTGAAGGCTAAACGTGACCCTGTACTTGAAACTCTCTTAGCTTAATGCTAACAGGTGTGAAAACAAAAACAAAATCAGCCAAGTCTATGTATTTTAGCCATACACTCCCTACGATTTTGAAAACATCCCCCCCCCCACCCCAAATTTTGGAATTACCTAAACTCTAAAAAATGCGACTCCAACATTGCTTCCCCCGATGATAATAAAATCAAAGCCAACTTGTTTCACGACTATTTTAGGTAATTTTTTACTGAAGACACCGAAATATGTCCTGACTTAAAGGAGCCATGAAGAGAAAATACAACTTCATATAATTTGAAAGAACTAGGATTCAGTATCTCACTCAGCTCCATTACAGTCCCAAAAGATGTTTTTTAACGACAAAAAAGCAAGAAGTATTTAAAAACATTCAAATTTTGCGCCACAGTGACGTGTTATGAGCGAGAATGACGTCATACGGGCGAACAATAAAACATAATTTTCAGTGCGTTAACTGGACGTTAGCATTCAATTGATGCGGTCAAATGGAACTAGAGGCCCCATTACAGACGCCCAGTCATGTATCGTCGCGACAGGTCAGTTAGGCGGCCGCCAATCGCACAATCAAGGTTACGTGACGTCATAGAAAAGTTGCGGGAAATTGGCTAGGGGGTCGCGACTGCTCCACACGTTTTCTTTAATATCTCCGTTGTTTGTTCGAAGATTGCGATGATATTGGTATCGTTGTTATCGGGACTAAGCAGTCTTTCTAATACGCCCAACTTGTATTTTCTCTTCATGGCTCCTTTAAGCCTTTCCTTTAACCGGCAACATGATCCCCTTATAGTATCCGAAACCGGTGTTCTCAACCTTTTTGTTAAAAATTGATACCAAAAAAGGGGATGGACCTGACAATATACCCAATGTATTTATCAAAAAATACGCTTAATCAATGGCAGAAAATTTGCGCATAATTTTTAACACATCATTGTCAACTAGCTCGCTACCCGCAGAATGGAAAATGGCAAAAGTAATCCCCGTACACAAAAGCGGCAGCGAAGCAGATGCCTCCGACTTCAGACAAATTTCCCTGACAAGCACCACATAGAAATGGCTTGAGCGCATTATCCTGAAACACATAGGAACGTTTCTTGCCCGTGAGCGCGTTTTGTCACCATCTCAGCGCTGTTTTCTTCAAGGTGTGTCAACCGTCACCCAACTCCTGAAATTGATTCATGACCTCGCTTAATTAAGCGATGAACACCAGAAACAAACGGACCTCATAAAGCTCGACTTCTCGAAAGCATTAGACCGGGTACCCCACATAAAACTATTAAAAAAACTAGGAGCAACCATAGGAAAATGCCTAATCAGTGACTGGATTACAGACTACTTGTCTGACCGATCACAATACGTGCAAGGTCATCTGGAAAGGTTCTCACTAGTTAAATTCACATCGGGTATACCCCAAGGCAGTGTTTTGGCACCTCTTTTATTTTTAACATTAATCAATGATTTACCTAAAAATATTCGAGGTAACATAAGGCCATTCGCAGATGATGGTATTATTTATCAAGAAATCGATTCCCCCAGGTCTTCTATTACCTAACAGAGTTTACAATAAGTGTCTGATTGGTGCTCCCACTGGCAGATGACACTGAACACAGTGAAACCAGCTTTTCTGAGAATAACCAGAAAAGATCAGCTATTAAATTTTTGCTACACCGTAAATAATGGTCCCCTGAGAGTCGTGAATGAACAAAAATATCTGGGCGTAACTCCAACATATGACCTTAGATGGTATTCGCATATCGCCAACGTCACAGCAGCTGCCTTACACCAAATCTTTTTTCTTGGAAGACGACTAGGACAGGCACCACCAAAAACAAAAATATTTCCTTATATATATAATACGTTTTAATGACAACTTTGTAATACGCAAACGTCACCTGGTTTCCTTATACTAACACACTTATACAAAGACATTAAAGGGTGCAGAGGAAGGCTATTAGGCTTATTTATAACAAATACAGGACAACTGGTTCGCCAACAGAATTCTTTAAAAAAAAGTAGGAATTTTAACCCTCCATATATATATATAACAAATACAGGACCGCTGGTTCGCCCACAGGACTCTTAAAAAAATCAGGAATTTTGACGCTCAAACAGCGAGCAAAACTTGCGTGGCAGAAAATGTCATACCAATTAGTAACCCAGCAGTTAAACATAGATAGCTTCAAGTACATATAAAAAATCGAAACCACACCAACACGACACACGCATTCACTATCACTTCGAGAATAGCAGTGCCGCACGGATTGTTTTAAGTTCTTTCCACCCGCCATACATGAATGGAACAACTTGCCTTCCTTCGTAACAAGAAGTCCAACTTATGAAACTTTTTTCGCCTCTGTGTGAAAATCACCTGCGCACTCCGGTGTAATCCAGTCATTACAGCAGCTACTTGTTATGCAACAAGTTATTTTTTCAAGTATTTCCGACGCTGTTTACAGCGGCACGATTTTTGTGATGTGCTAAAACTGGACTGTTACACACTTAGTTGCACAAACCTGTACGGTCTTCTTCGAATGTGGTATAATGATGTACAGCCGTGAGCTGAAGTAAACGGACCACGGGAGCGGTGGCCAAAACTAATCGCTGCGCCATCTGGTTGCGCGGCGTCTGCTGTCGAGATCACGCACAGCGCAGGCGCGGCCTAGCAGTACAGGACACATGCCGCTATCACTTGCTTCTTCGCAATTGTCTCACGCTCCGCTAAATTGACGCCGGGGGAACCGCGCTGCCCTTTTGCTGTCTGCTGGTCAACACACCTGTGGAAACGGCGTGCCGGCGCAATTGGCGCCTTGGCGCGCCGGTGATTATCTCGTGCTTGAATCTTTTTTTTGGCACCCCCTCCCCAGCGTCATATATTGAAGCAGAAAATGAAGCAGAAAAAAAAATCACTGTGCAGTCGAAGAAAATAAATCAAAACACTATCTTTGTCAGTTTTGAGGATAGATGCGAAATTATAGTGTCCGGAGAATGTCAGTGAACTCGAAAAATTATTGATGCTAACCTTACATGCTAAGGTTTTAACAAATATTGCTGTGTTTAGGTATGTACTCCATTGCTTTATGGAACTTCGTTTGCCGTATGCAGCATGTGACATTTCGCAATTGCTCGGGAAAATCCAGCTTCGCAATTTTTTCAAGGTCGGGGCACCGACACATACATTTAATGTTCAGAAACTATATTGCAATATGAGATACTTATTGAACCACGCCTTGAATGCCCAGCGACTATCGAAACCCATGCAAACTACATTTTTCGATTAGACTTATTTGCACCTGAAAACATCATTGACAGTTCTTGCGCACTTCTGTGACACGAGTTGAAATTGAAGGATTTGATCCAAAGAGGGGTCGTTCCGTCGATGATTGAACACAAAAAGATTACTAGCTAATGGTCGACGGCATGCGGCAAACAAACGACCGTATACTTCAAAACAGCCAAGTTTATTTACACGTATTATTTTACAAAGCATTGCACAGGGAGGGCCGTTGTTCTCAGATGGGAGTCCGCAGACAAAAAGAGGAACGTGTAGACACTTCGGACTCCGTGGGTCCCTCCGCGATACTCCCAAGTTCCTTTTTTTTTCAAACCCTGCGGCGAACAAAAAAAAAAGTGGATTTGCCGCATGACATGTTAGAATAACGCCTCCGCACAGCATAAATTTTAAAGCTGGCTTTTTGCACAAGGAATCAATCATGCAGAAAAGCCACACTCAAAAGGCGAGCATAGAGATATGTGTATGAGCGTCTTTGTCTGCAGGGGTTAATTGTGCGGCAATGGCACACGTATCACCATATTTCATCGTGGGGTCCCCCACCACTTTTTCAAGCCCAGAAGGAGTCTTCGGCACGCTACCGGCCGAGTACCACTGGCATAAAAAATCAGAGGTCGGGCAAATCCCAAGTCCTGCCGGCAGCCCTATTTCCTTCACAACGCCATACACTTAAATTTAATTACAAAAGTCCCCCCTCCCGAAGAGACGTCACAACAGAGAGTGAGGAGAACCTATCAATTAGCCAATACTACGCCGCTGAGCGGCCACAAAGACAGTCAATTGTGGTGTACACGAATAGCCATGGGACCCAGCTCTGTCACTCTCATGTGGAAACTCGAAGGCGTTTATCAAAAACACGCTACCGAACAAACAACAAGACAACAGATCTCAACTGAGAAACTTCATCACTTAACAAAAAACCTCGGGTGCTCCGTATAAATCACCAGCCACGCAATGCACGCCTAAAATTAAGCTC
This sequence comes from Haemaphysalis longicornis, assembly GCF_048455015.1. Taxonomy (NCBI): domain Eukaryota; kingdom Metazoa; phylum Arthropoda; class Arachnida; order Ixodida; family Ixodidae; genus Haemaphysalis; species Haemaphysalis longicornis. Next base: position 303,415,567 of record NW_027526203.1, on the reverse strand, counting down.
CGCGCAGAAGATTCCCTTCTTTGATAGCCGGCGCCGGTATTCCAAGAAGACGGGCTGCGCACACATTACAAGAGAGCCATCCCTCACTCCGCAGATATATCAAAACAAGCAAATAGCCCGTACACCAGCTTGAGCTACGAGAAATCACCCACGTTGGTTGGCCATTTTTTTCGGATGTATTTACTGCAAGGCTTTCCCGCTGCGACCCTGCGATACCGAAAAATAAAAGAGGCTATGAGCCCACCACCATAGAGAAAGAAATACTGGTAAGAGTGGACACTCCCATAGAGCCCTGCGGCCGAATGACTGTACTGTAGTGTAGCGCACCGAGCGGACGGAGAGCCAAACTACTAACCATACTTTCGTGCGTCCACTTTCGGTTTCGGTTTCGCGGACACCGATTTTGGCGGGTAGTTTGAAAGACTGGAAAGCGCTGCTCACAGCGACGGGCATCGGCACGGTATTCGGACGCTTTCATGCAATAATTAGTGTTTATTTGAATATATCATTCTCAGGCTTAGTGCCCGTATGCTTTTACAAAAAAAAAACCGTTTTCTGAAAACGTGAAATTGCAATTTACAGTACCACTCACACTTGGTTAACAATTCTGTCGCGTGTTCACATGTTGCCGAGCCACATAAAAGAGACACACCATAAATGAAGAAATATTTATTGCATGGCACTAAACGGAACAAGTTCAAATTGTCATCATTCTTTGCAACACACATATAATAATAAACAGTGAGCAATACACAACAGAGACAATACACAGTAGTGAGAGGAAAATACGTTTCCAGGTATGAAAAAAAATGCACAAGTAAAGGTATCACAACCACACAAAGGATTTTTTCTCCACGGTAATTGAAAATGCAGAAAACCCAGAAACTCAGCCATCCACAGGTTTACTTGTATCTACGACACCCTCAGACTCTGTGCGCTGTTGCAGTCATAGAAAAATAGCAACCATAACATAATCTAGACACTCGGATACTTGCAACTGTTTACAACCACTATCTCCGCAGATAATTTTCTTAGTCTGGCAATTTCTCCAGTTAGGATGTGAAAGAAGGGAAAAACTTTGGCTTTGATGGCCTCGCTTATTTGATGAACGCTAATGAGATCTATTGCCTCGGGGCAACTTCAAATCAGTAGCAGTAATTGAACAGAAATCCCATTTATGTGGAGATGCACACGCAAAAGGTTAAGAGGAAAAAAATCCCCTTCCTACTGGTTCCTTGCAAGGGTGCATTTTCCCAAGAAGCCGGGTTACCTTCCGAAAGCGTTGCCTTCCCAGTAAAGGCAAAGGGCCAGGCGGGGATATTTTAGGTATGCGCACGTAGTCAACCGACAGGTTCCAGGCTCGATTAAGGCACACAAATTCATGCCTTCCGCTGTCAATACGAACAGTCTAATATAAGAAACAGGGAAGCAGTATATGCTTCTCGTGTATGAGACAAATGTGGCACATTACAGAATCCCATAAGCATTTGACAACGTAGGTCCCAACATGGTTCTCTTCATCTAGGCCAGCCCGACAACAGGCAGCACGTATGGTGACAAACGACATTTAGCATGACCTCTTACCCTGGCAGTCTTCATAATGTAAAAGGGTTTTTGTGAATGTACTGTTTTCACAATATTACAACTAGCAGTTACAATAACTTGCGAGTGGAGTTTGGAGACTGTATACGCTGTTGTTAGGGGTTTTAATGATATGAGGCATGTCAGTGATAAAAAACCGTTTGTTCCTCGAGTCAACGATAGTCTTTTCAGTGGTCACGCCTTATTGAGTGCCGAGACTTGCGTTAGATTTTAGGTGCTAATGGCAAGGTTCAATAGATGGAATACAGTTGCGGTATCCATCAGAAGCATCAATAAGGTAGCAAGAAGCATTGCAGGCAGTCATCAATACAACTGAATAACTCTGGGAGAACAGTTGGCACGGCCACTTTTGTGAGTCCTGTGAGGGCACGATTCATGAAGTGCTTGCACCATGTTTGGTATGACGAATGCAGCTGGCTGGTTGGCTCTGTCTTGAGGGCACCTGTCGACCTGCACAGGTGATAGGTGTACACAAACTACTTGCAATGACAGATAATATGCGAATAGTCGGTAAATTTCACTGCAACTAGTATTCAAGTATTGCCTCCAGTGCATGCCACCTATTTAAAACACAAGTTCTCTTATTCTATTCAGCAATCATGCGGTCAAGCTATTAGCAACACTTAAAATATGGGTCTTTGTAATTTCGCAACACTGGTTATGCACATTCTTAATGCAATTCACCTATTGTTTGGGTTAACAAGAATGATAACGCTGCTCACATAGCCTGAATCCCTTTGTCTTTTTTTGTAAAATCAGGACAAAGAGCGAGAGCGAGCTGAACGTTAAACAAACCTGTTGCCCCACGGGCTCGCGAAAGAAACGCATCCCGAGAACGCGCACCTGGCGAAAGTATATTTGGGCGCTGTGTGGGCACCATGGCAAGCAGCAGTGAGCGTCGTACTGAGTACTACTGACCGCCAAAGGCCATGCCTTAAAAAGATATGACAAGAAACACACAGTTCCGACTGAATAGGTGCAATCTGCGCAATACGTGTTTAATGAAACAAGCCAAAATATGACCAGAGAAAAGAGAGCAAACGCTTGAAAAAAGGGCAAGTGTAGAACAGTTGTATGCAATGCCTGCGATACCGGAATTGATATACGATGTAGAACGAAGACCAAATTTGAAGGTTTCAATGCACTGCGCACTCACCCCGCCTCGAGCAAAGCTGTTATCTGCCGACGAAAGACGTGTTTTTACCGTACCTGGCGCGCCAAATCGAAGCGACGAGCGCGCGTTATCGGCGTAGGCGAGCGGGTTCGCTTTGTACGCAGGCAGCTTGGTATGCACCCATGTGTAAAACGTACGATGAGTGTACGGCTGCTGGTTATGCCCAGATAAGCCAAATTAATGCAGATATGGCTACTTCGCCGTGTACGTTAGCCCGGACGGATTTGCAGCGCATCACGGCCATAATAGCAGTAACAGTTGGCCAAGCTAGCAATGGCTAGCTAGTATAATACAACGCGGCCTGCGGCTCACGTAATTCAGTGCAGCGACAGCGAACAACGCCTGCTTCGCCTACGGACCGCCGGCCGGCCGGCCACTTCCGCAACTCACAGCCGTAGTTTGCGGCACGTAAACGCTACGTGCGACGACGGGTGCGTACCGCTGACATCCCTCAGCGCTAGATAAAACGGCACAACCAGCCTAAAATACCATTAAAAATACTTCAAATACTTATCTTAAAGACGGAGCACTAGCTATGCCTGATTCCCTGAGGTACGCAGTGCTCGCAGCGTTTGCGGTACAATGAAACGTAAATATGATACGCCACACCAGCACTTTAAAAAAGAAAGTCTCACCTTTCGTTCAGGATGCAAAACCGATGTCGCAAATAAAGCGCTAGGCGTTTCCTTCTCAACAACAGAGGTTAGCACGAGGCTGCAGAAACGCACGTGCAAACGCTGCCGAAAGAGCCAAATGGCGGCTTGCGCTTGCGGCTTGGCCAGGCTTGGCGCAAAGAAGCCACAAAAATCTACATTGACAGCCATTCAACTTATTACACAAATAAAAATGTGTAGTCTAATGTGTAACAAAATTTTAAAAGTATAATATTGTGTGTTAGCTTAATTTTAAATATATAGTTTTTTACCACTTGCGCCGACTGCCGGACGGCGCACGAGTCAGGCCACTCGGCCGCGATAAGCCCGTGTGTCCACTCTTCTAATTTTTTTATTTCTCTATGGTTCCTCTAACTGCGCGGCGTGATTCCCCTGGCGCTGAATAATCGAAGCAAGAAGCAGTCGCGAAGAACCGAGCGATAGCGGCATGTGTGCTGTACACTGCTAGGTTGCGCCTGCACTGTGCGCGATCTCGACAGCAGGCGCCGCGCAACCAGACGGAGCAGCGATTAGTTTTGGCCACCGCTCCCGTGGTCCGTTTACTTCAGCTCACGGCTGTACGTATAAAATGTATGTTGTATTAAGTTGAAGCTTGTATTATTTGCCTTTCGTGCAATAATCCCTCATGGGATTGGCAGTACGAATAAATAAATAAATAAATAAATGCATAAATAAATAAATAAATAAATAAATAAATAAATAAATAAATAAATAAATAAATAAATAAATAAATAAATATGTAAATAAATAAATGAATAAATAAATAAATATGTAAATAAATAAATGAATAAATAAATAAAGAAAATTTCCCTTCTGCACTCGTGATGAGGACACCGCTTACAATACGGACTCAAGTTAAGCCAAATAGCTCATGAGTTTATGTACCAACTCCCCATAAGTTAATTTAATTGAAGTAAAGGATGTGACGGAGGCCCGTCTGGTCGGGATGCATTTTGATAAGAAAGACAAGGGCGCCGACCACAAGCTAGTTGAGTTTAAAGGAAATTAACGTTTCGGCTCCCACACGGAAGCCTTGGTCACAATGGAGCCGAAACGTTAATTTTCTTTAAACTCAACTGACTTGTGGTCGACGTCCGTGTCTTTGTTCATCTTAGTTAATTTAATTTAGATAAGTCACACTCTTTGGACCGTCCTGGTAGTCCCACCCCGTGTAAGTCCTCTTTATATGTTTACGCCATACAGACACGGAATTTCTCTAATATTCTGTTGTCGTTAATACAGTATAAGACTGTTGTAACTCTTGGAGAGGAGAAAGCTCTCCGTTCAGTTGTTAAGGAGCTCGAAATGTTCTTTGCATGATTTGTTGGCGTTTCCTTAAATGTTTGAAATATTGGCAAAATGTAAGACTTTGCCCGCAGTGCACCATCCACAAAAGGGCTCTGAATATCGAAATATAAATAAAAACGTAAATAGGTATGAATTACAGTGGAGATTTTTTGAAGTCACCGCGTCCTCAGCTGTTTATTCGTATAGCTCTGGCATTTTCAACGAAGTTGGAGGCAGTTTTATCGACATTAAAACAAAGTTGCATTCAGTCAACTCAATGTGTTTATATTGTGACACTATATTGGTTGATCGCATTGCTTTGTCCTTCCTCCTGGAAAGAAAAACTTGCAACATGCGATGACCCCAAAAATTCCTACGCTTCTTTGGCCTCGGATGTAGCTTTCACAGAAGAACCAAAAGTTGTGTCGGCGGGGCTGCCGTTCTTATCAGGTAAAGACACCCCATAATATTACTGACTGCGAACTGGGGGAAGACCGGCGTTTCTGCCTGGTTGACGCAATCGTGAGCGGTGAGCTGTGCGGTTCGTTTGCGGGTCTGCCTCTGAAGACGCCCAAGCTCCCGCTAACCTGTCTGCTTCTCCACGGCATTTACGCTATTTCCCCGCCAATCAAGAAGATTTTAACTGCACGTGAAGGGTCAGCGACAAGGCATGGGGTGGCAGATCGGACGTCTCAGCCCGTTCCTTACAGCTCGTTTTACAGGAAAGTGACAGAAGCGATGTGGTACCAGGTCGCGACTGTGTTCCGCCCAGCCATTTAGGCTACACGGGGGGCCGTGGCTCATCCCAAGCTGACCTGAACCGCTGCCGTGTTACCTGAGACTTCTTGCAGTGCTTGACTGGATACGATGTCACTCCAGTCGCCTTTCCAGAACTTGGGGTAGTGTAATGCTTATTATCAATGGGCTCGGCCCGTCTGACACAATGACCGCCTTTCACTGAAATTCCCGCTTTGTCTAAATACCTGAACCTTTGTTGGCGGATAAATAATTCCATTGAAGACCTTGAAGCCAACACTGTCAACGTGATCATATATATTGGCTCATTTTAAGCCAATAATTAGGCATGCAGCCACCGAGATAGGTTTCGGGAGGCAGCCAAGCATACAGGTAAGGAGCGTCGCCTCATGGGAACCTTTCGCGGCTTCGTTTGGCCGGATGAGCAGCGCCCAGGGGAGTTCGCCAGCAACAGAGCTTCGGAAAAAAACCAGAGCGTCGTTCCTGGGGAGCCCTGGTACACACTCAAAAAAGCTTTGTGGTGCTTCGAGCGCGAGTACGTCGTCCACAAATTAATTAACGAGCTTTGCCTCCGGGGAAGCATCGAGTGCGGGCAGTGGGTAGAGATAGCTTTAACGTGATTACTATGCACAACTTTCCCGCTGTAAAGCGATGCCATGATATATGACTCCCGAGGTTGCCTATGAATGCTGGGGTTTCCTATAAATCCCGATTCCGCACCCATAGTGACTCAAGAGGAGATAAAGGAATACCTCACCGCAAGCGTGTACGCACAATTGTGTGATTGAACAAATCCTTTAAAAATGCTTCCACGTGACTCGTCACAAAAGTTTAGGTGGCACCCGGCGCTCGAGCCGCCCCATTCTATAATGAAATCCCGGCGGTGGGATCTTTCTTGATCGTCAGTTGTTGTGCGAAAAACGGGGATTTCGCGAGAAAAACGAGGAGCGCGCACACACGCACACACTCCAGGGCATCCCTGAGCATGTGCTGACGAAATGAAAAGCAAAAGTGATTTTTGGGGGGAGAAGTGGGGGTGGGGGGAGGGGGCCAAGTTGGCCGACAAGTCTTCCGCTTATACCAGCGCTAAGCCGTTCAATTTCGACAACTCACTGCAGCTACTCGTTCCTGAACCACTATTCATGCTGCTGCGACACTGTCTTTACAGAAGCGTAACGTCGCCCTGGTGCACACGCTCAAGAGCGCGCGACGGAAAGCGCAGAGTTTTTCTTTGGTACATTTGTATTTTGTTTCTAAGGCATGCTCGATGGAACGCGTCGTAGTCAGTGGGAGTTTTGGCTATGGCTTTAGAGAACGCCTTCCGGGAGATGTCAGCCGGATGGGGCGACCGCTGCGTCACAATGTTTCATCACCGTAACGGTCGCTAACGCCTTCCACTGGGACAGACATTTCAAAAAAGGGCCCATCTCCCCGCGGGGGGACTCGAGTAAATGCGTCGCATAGGGGGTGGGTGTATTGCGTTAACGTTTAGTGTTTGGGGAGTTGGTGGTAGTGAATGCGTTGTATCAGCAGCTTCTTGACGTAGTTTGAATGAGTCAAGGATATAAGGCGCGTTCGTAGCCTTTCATTCTGTGTCGGTTTTGTGGCGCAGTGGGAAGAGCACCATGTACCTCGCGTTCCGCCCACAGGTAGTGAATGCGTTGTATCAGCAGCTTCTTGACGTAGTTTAAATGAGTCAAGGATATAAGGCGCGTTCGTAGCCTTCCATTCTGTGTCGGCTTTGTGGCGCAGTGGGTAGAGCACCATGTACCTTGCGTTCCGCCCGTAGAGTCGTGGGATCGAAACCTGCGCCGGTAAGTATTATTTTTTTATATAGTGTAGGGGGAGGGGTGCGGACCTGTTGTTGAGAGCGAGGAGGGTAGCGTGATGCGGGAGAGGGGGAGTGGGGGGGAGGGCGCGCCTGCGCGCTGAGCTGTTGCGGACGGACATCGGACGCTACATGTGAGTTAAAGAAATGCTCTGCATTTAAAATTTTGCTCGGCCGGTCATGTTGGCGCCGAGGTTAATTGGCCCATAGGAAGAAAGCGGGAGATCGCCACGCGAAAATAGAAGCTGCGCGCCCCCGCAATGGTAGCAGACGTTAGGATTTCAGCTCCTGAGCGTTCGGTATACTGGGTAGCTGACCCTCCCGCTGCTACTTGAAGGTTCGGTGAGAAATAGGGGGAGAGGGATGGAATTTGCTGACACTCCTATGGTATGTTGTGCAGGGTGCCAGGTTGGGCACCGGAATTACGGGTAGCGTATCAGTGGGTGGTGGGGAACGTTGTAGAGTTGGTTTTTACCGCCGAAAGGTCGTCGCCTGGTGCCGTGGCTAGAACGTCGTCGTTCGTGACGGTATTGGGAAAATATTTTTGTGTTTCATCGAAGAGGAGTGGAATCAGGCATGCTTGAGTTCTCCGCGTCTTCACCCTCTTGAGAAACGGCCGGGGGTGTATAAATCCGGGAAGTGGCGTGGGATGCTAGTTTCCCTGAAAGGACTATTGCCCGGGGTGGCCAACGATGTGCGGTTCCGAGAGCTTGTTGAAGTTGTTACCAACGGCAGGAAATAAGCTACGTATTGTTATCAACACCACTGACGTACAATTCCCTTCAAAGAGAATTGCCACGGTTGATGCCATTATCTACCGATGCCGGCAGGCTTTGCTAGCCGCATGCACGATGCCAGACGAGTACCTACGATTACGTTAGCCTCAGTAGGCATAGCAACAGGAAACACTGTGGAGAAAGGGACGAGCCGCGGAGACCCCTCCCAATGATGCCTTTAATCGAACACACTTCTGATGATGATAGTGGGGCACGAGAGAAGGCTATCCACTTATTTCACAACATCCTCCCCCGCGCGACGATGAGTATGGTTCGTGTCCATGAAATTGTTCAGTCCATTGAAAGCTAATTTCATGTCCGAGTGGGCCAAAAGAGTTCAACACATGTAGGCTTCCACCTCCACCGATGGTAAGGATGTCTTGGATTCGGTGGGCCCAAGAACCGAGACACGGGAGCGCATAGATGCACTTTTCTAAGACTAGTTGAGCTGCTTTTGCGTGTTTTGGTGGCGGGTATTTCTTTCCGTGTGGACGAGGCATCATTTTTTGTTGTTGCAGACGGATGTGCGTGGGTCTCATTCGCGTTGCGGCTCTGTTCAAAGCGCATGATACGGTTTGTTGTGTTCCGTACTGTTCCAGTTCTGCGTTTTGAGTCGTGCTTCACTGTGCATCTTCTTGCAAGAAAATGAAGATGCTTCCTTCTGGTTCCCAACGTCAGCTGGCGGCAGTAATTCCTTTTAAACTGTGGCAAATTATGAGCGCTCTCATTGAGGTCCGTTGTCCTTGAACGATTCATTTTAGCAGTGCCGTCTTTCTTTCGCACGCACTGCTTTCTCAGTGCCTTACGTTTGAGCAATGAAGGACTAATTACGTCAGGTTGAAACGAAGATATACTCTTCCTTTCGCCAGGAAAATCAGCGTCAAACATCGCGGGATCCATACTTTAGCCTTCTCCATCATTGGTTTCTTGGAGCACTGTTTCCACATTAAAAGAAGGCTTCTCCTGGGGTATCTTGGGAGTCAGGTCATCGGTGTTCAAGTCATTGATGGCTTCCTTTGTTTGCACAAGTCCAGTTCTGGTAGAAATCATTGCCTTTCGCTTCATGAACGTAGTGGTAGTTGTCTCTCCCGCGCTTCCAGTTTCTTCGGGAGAATTCACAAGACCGTTGGCTTCCATTGGGGTAATATCTTGGAAATTCCTGTTCAGTTCTTGTCGTCCGTCATCATTCTCCGCTCCATGAGTTTGATTTGCATATGACGTTTTTCTACTTTCCAAATATCTGGTCTGATTATCCCGGCGTTCCCTGCGTTCGGCGCGAACTCGTTCTTTGAGAGAACCAATTAGGTTTTCACGAGCTTTCTTTGCTTCAACTATTTTAAGTTCAATCTTGGATTTTGCCACAAAAACTAGGTAGTCAAAATTGAATGCGTCTTCAAACTCGGCCTCCAGATTATCAATGTCTACACAATATTCCACTTCTCGGTTAATCTGGCGCAGTTCGTCGTGATGTACTGTTAACTTAGTAGCAAGCTCACTCAACTCACTAATTGATGGTTTTGTCACTGGGAGGAGGTCTTCAACTTGGCCGATGATTGTCGTGATTTCTAGTCGGACGATGCGTCGCCTTTCGAGATGGGCCTCCATGGTCCGGTCCAGCGTCGCGTCCATTGTAAGAGCTGGCGACCGGGCTCAGAAGGCAGAAGTCGGCGTCGTCTCCGCGTCGGTCTTGTCTCCTCTAACGGACATCTCGTGCTGTGTCGGGCAGATATCTCTTGTGGCTGGGTTCGATCAATCTTCTTCTTCTAAGGCTTCCCCGCTGTTCTCCGAGTTGGAGGATTCCTGTGCGGCTTCATTCCCAATCTCCAGAGGTAAGAAGGCGGTCGAACAGAAGCGAAATACGCTCGCTGTAGCTCACCTCTGGAGGTTCCTTCTCCCGGGTTTCACGGCACCAAAAATGTGTGGAGAAAGGGACGAGCCGCGGAGACCCCTCCCAATGATGCCTTTAATCAAACACACTTCTGATGATGATAGTGGGGCACGAGAGAAGGCTATCCACTTATTTCACAACAAACACTATGGGTTAGATCTCACCGCTGCGTCCGGAATTAGGGTGGTTGAATACACCGACGAGCCAGCCAGCTTTCCTTTTAGAGTTGGCAGTATTAGCTCCACGTAGTCAGGCGGGTGACCGCGACCGCGCCAGGCAAAAGAATCAGGAAAAGTGTGATGTGTCCACAGGCTTCCAAAGACGAGCAGTTTCGACAATCTTTACATTTTAATAGTGTGCCTAGTCATTCATTTTTTTCTGGCCCCATACCTACTCACGGGTGAAGGAAAATGTGAGATCTACCTGAAATGCAGCCGTAGGGCTACAAAAAAAAGCTATACAGCTTTCTCAGAAATCTATAGACTGCACAAGATAGGCGGTGGTCCCGAGTTCGAATCCTGGACCAGGAAGAATTTTTTTTACAACTGCGAAGTTTCTGAGAAAGCTGTATAGCTTTCCTTTGTAGCCCTACGGCTGCATTTCAGGTGGATGGCAAATTTTCCTTCGCGGAAACTTACTCCGCCTTGGGGATTTCCCCTACATCTGGTCGAGTCACGCGTGTCCAATACTCACCTCTAGCGCTTCGGTCCCAAACATCGTGTTTACAATGCAAACAAGAGAGAACACGATCCATTCTTGTTTTTCATATTATTAGCACCATCGCTCCGGAATTAAAGTCACTAAGAAGATAACGGCAGTTTCATCTTTTGGCGTCAGGTTACACCGTGCCTTAACGCAGCTTGGTTTTCAGTGAGTGAAAACTCTTCTACGCATTTAAATCGGAACAGAAACGACCCCTGTCTAAACTTCTTCCAAGTTTCCACGAAAAGAAAGCCCAACGAAAGCACTGTTGCGAGTGCGAGTGCCAAATGTGATGAGGAACCACACCTGAACTCGATAAATACTTGGCAGCCTGTCATGACACAAACCCCAGCTGATAGCCGCGCTGCGAGTACAAGTGCCCACTAGGGTAAAGTAGAACACCTGCCCACGACGGTGACTGGGCAGTGTGCCATGACCGAACCCGTCTCCAAAAGTTGTACTGAGAGCACAATTAAGCAATTAAGTGCCAACAATGAGGGACAAGAGTACCTGCCTTCCACGCAGACTTGGCAATCTGCCATTGACCAACCTTTTGCCACAGAAATCCGCTCATCCTAACTGAAATCACTGAATCAGCCCTTGCTCGCAATCCGACATTAGCACCCAACTGAAGCCGGATGATTAAACCATGGCCGTATTACTCACGCTCCATTGTCAACGCCACCGAAAGGTTTCTCCTTTTCATTTTCCGCACACAAATTACGATCATGAATAAAGCGAAGGTTCTAGCCGAGAGAGGTATAAATACCCTTACTGGGTTCGTGGCATATTTTGAATTTTTCTTTCTTTTCGCCGTGTAGCACGTTTCGGGAAGCAACAAAAAGTTTCTCTTCAAGCTCTCGTTACAGAACCGTTAAGAAAATTCTCGACGCTTTTGAGAAAGGTGAAGCATTCGAATCGCATTATAAACGATATATCGCCTCGAAGCTATCGCAGCTGGGAAAGCATTTTAAGGGCACTTAATGATGACAAAGAGGCGGTGGCAAGCCACATTGACTCTCGGCGGGTGCGCTAGGTGTCAGAGAACCGCTCGGGACGAGTTAATATTATTGATAATATTGCGTTCCTTTCACGACAGATAGCTCCTTTTCGTGCACTGTACACTGTACACTTAGGAGGTGTGTGACGACATAGAAAATGAAGGAAACGTTTAGAAAAATTCTCTGCTGTTGAGCTAAATGCGCTGATGACGCCCTCAAAAAAAAAAGCACATGAATAAATACAGGAAAATTAGTTGGATCAGCAAGACGACTAAAAACGCCGTTATTAAGGGCTCTGAAGAAGACATTTTCTGCGTGATACATTGAAGGGTTCGATAAAGCACCTACAGTGCAGTTATCTTCGACGACACACCAGAAGGGCTTGGTTTCGGGCTAGTTGGTATCCCATACTGCTATGTTCAGACTACCGACGTAACAGCCAAATCATGCGCTAGGGACGTTAAAGAACGGAGTTTCACGTAGTTCGGTTGGCTGAGACGCGAGATGGCGTAATTATTTAAAGATATGACAGTTGCGACCATAGTCGGAACCCGGCCTAACGTTCATCTTAAGCGCACAAAAATAACACAGACAAAGAGGACAAGGACAGCTGTAAGCTGTACTTGTCTTCTTTGTCCGTGTCGTCTTTGTCTTCTTCGTATATATTTCACTATGCTTCAATAACATTTAGTGGAAGTTCGCGTATGTCCTTGTTTTCTTTGCCGGTGTTATTTTCATGCACTTCAGATGACTTAGGCTATGTTCAGACTACCGACGTAAAAGCCATATCGTGATCTATGGACGTAAAAAAACGGTGTGTCACGCAGTTCGGTTGGCTGAGACGTGAAATGACGTCATTCTTTAAAGTTATTACGACCGCTGCGGCAACAGTCTGAACCCGGCCTTAGCACACAACAGACCTGGCTCACGTATTTCGGCTGTTTCGGCGTTTAGGTATTAACAGTATTTAGGGATAAAAGAATATGTGGGCTGTATAAATGCACGACGGCTCGAGCCGCCTGAAAGCTGTATAAAGGCTGACACGAGTTCCGACAACGAAGAATACTGAAAATGATCTGGTGGAGACCCAAATTCCCCTTATTTCATTTTCGGCCCAACCTCTTTACTTTTGTGCTCTTCGCTCCATCGACCGTCCCGCTGCTACGACGCCAACTCCGGAAGCCTTATGTATAGAATTTTACAATAAATGAGCCATTTAATCCTTCCTCATGACTGGTGCCGAAACAATAGCTTATCTATAAACCCTACTAAAACCAGTTTCATAATTTTTCACTCCCATCATAGGCAAATTACCTCAATTCCCTATCTCCACTTTGGCACACATTTTATCAGCCACACCGACAACACCACATTCCTAGGAGTGGTGCTCGATAAACGTTTAAAATTTCACTTGCCCATCAAGTCACTCATTGGTAAAATTGCGTTTGGCATTCACATAGTGATCAGAACTCGCGCATATTTTCCTCTTCCCCTTATTCGTTCTCTTTACAACTGTTTTGTACACAGTAATATAACACATTGTCTAGGTTCGTGGGGAAGCACTTATAATGTTAATCTATTACCGCTTGTTTCTTTGCAAAACCGAGCCGTACGTATTATTCATTTCAGCCATCCGACAGACTCTGCTCAGCACTTATATTTTGACATTAAAATCCTACCCTTTTTTAACTTCAATAAAAGTGTGCACTCTGTTCTTTCGCGCCAGAAATAATCAGTTGATCCACAACTGGATCGACCAGTAGTTCCTTTTTAACTCCAAAAGCACCCGTTTTTCCGAACAGAATAACCTAAATCTACCGGAGATTCGCTCTAAGGCAAACAACCGTATTCGCAGCCATTTCAATATGGACGGAACTACCAACTCCCCTTAAATCGATTCGCTCCGCCCGTGTATTCTGAAATCAAGTAAAATGTTTTCTGGCATCTACTTTGGCATATATATATATATATATATATATATATATATATATATATATATATATATATATATATATATATATATATATATATATATATATATATATATATATATATAGTCTGGATGGAAACAAAAACTCACACAGAGCGCGAAAACATAAGGTTAGTAAAGACAGAGACACACGAGAAGGACATTAAAAACAAAAATAAAAGTTTATACTGACGTTTCAGGGAGAGGACTAGCCTGTCTTTACTAACATTATATATATATATATATATATATATATATATATATATATAATATCAAGGTGTCGAACTGGAACCGAACCGAAAACCGGAACTGAAGCGGTATTTTTTGAGAACGCTGAACCCGAACCGGAACTGAACCAAAAAAAGAAATAACGGTTACCGGTTAATGCCGAAACGGTTCGATCCTCCGTTGTTGATATTGCACAGTCAGTGCAATTCAAGCCTTTTTTTTGTACGTACCATCAACTTCGTACACGCTCGCGCACTTTCTCCTCCAGACAATTGAACACTATCATGCTCTATCTAACAACAAGGGAAATGAATGAGCACCAATGTAGAAATGGTCTGTTGCTGCTCGAAGCGCAAGCGTAGTGCAAGCTGACCAAACGAAATCTCATTCTCGGCAGCTTGCAGGGGATACAAAACGACTTCGCCCTTCCCTAGCTGCCGCTTTATTGGAGCAATCAGGCTGCAGGAGTGCTCCACTGCGCAACAGCGGAAGCCCACACCCGATGTGTGCAAACTTTTTTGCATTTGGTAATTTGTTTAAAAGGTCCGACACCTGCAAATTGTTAATACTTGACAAGTGCGACCGCAGGAGCTGCTCAGTGGCAAACCCGCTTGCTGCTGATGCAGTTTTGTCTCTTTCAGATCTGCTTTTTTTCCAAGGTGCACTTATGCTGACTGCCCAAGTCGCTACATTACTTCTACTGCTACTCGTTCTGGAGGGGAGTACTGCTGTGGACGAATTAAAGAGCGTCTGCCCAAAAACGTCCCATCTCATGCTCCGCGCGTCGAATTTCCCTTTCATTTTGTAACAGCATAATCTGTTATTTGTAACAACATAATCTGTTATAAGATTCCGCAATGTAGCACACGGAACGATGGCCGGGGGTTAGGCGGTACGATGACATCCGGTATAGCTATCGCAAAAGGAATTGCAGTGGTCAGAGCAATAATGCAGCGACTGAGCGTTAACTAAAGCTTACTTTTAACAAAAGTGTGGCTACCACATTCGGTAAGGTGACAGCTAACAAATTATTCAGGGTGACCAAATAATCTAATTCATTGGTAGTATTTATGTGCCTGTTGTACGATTTTTCGTTTTTGTTACAAATATAAAAAAATGTGCGCCATTGGTATTAAGCGCTGGTACGCAGGCCTAAATTTAAGGCTTCAAGGTTAGCGTGATGGGCGATTCCATAGCGACGATTGCGATTTCAACAAAAAAGGAAAGGACAGAAAATATATCCCACCATCATATCTCTTGGCGGTGGCTTTATGAATAGTCGCTAGGACAACATGAAGTCTGGGCGAGAAACGAGGTGGTAAATCGTCGATACTTCATCGGTTTTTTCTAATATCTCGTATTTCTAATATCTCGTAATCGTTTAAAGTGTGCTTTGCAATTGTGCCACTGCCCTTGGGGAACAGCAGCATTTTGAATTTTTGTCTGTATTTTGATTTGACTGTTGTTTTAAACTACTAAATGTTTTTTTCTAATTTGAGTGATAATTGAACTCATCGAACCGGTTCGCGAACCGGTTCAAGCTCCCGAACCGGTTCGCGAACCGGTTCGGTACGTGATTTTGTCGAACGGGAACTGAACCGGAACGAAATGATTTCACCTGAACCAGAACCGTAACCGAACCGGTATTTTTTTCGGTTCGACACACTGATATTTTTATACATACCTGTTTGCATTGCATCTCAATTTTTCGCAGTGTTTATGTTGTCATTTTTAAGCCTTCATATTATTTGCTTTAGTGTTTGATGTGCATTTGTTTCTATTGCTACCATTTGATTTATGTACGTTTTTCCTCGTCTTTTCCTTCTCATTCCCTATTGATTTATAGTTTGCTCACTGCGGTCTCTAACGCTGTTCTTTTACGCACTCTCTCATATGAGGTTCCCCCATAGTTTTCTAACTAAGGTCCTCCTTCTGCATTATTATTTGAAGGCGCTTTATAAACATGTGAAATAAACTTCCACTTCCCTTCATTTACTCGGCTTTGAAAGACGCGATGAGATGGGCGCCGCGATGCTGCGTTGTAATTCCGAGAAAACCTATAAAGCATTGAACATGCCTTATAAATTGTCAAAATAAGTGTCAAGAACAAATTTCAGCTGTTATATCATAAATGAGACTCAATGCCATTAGGTATACCCAACTTATTGTCGCAACAGTAGCTCGCAACGACGTTCCCTGTTTTACGCTTCTCCTTATCGACATCAGTAGCCAGATCTCAAAATGCGGTGCGGTATGTAATGTTACGGACACGACCCTAGTGCTTAGTAAGAGAAGCGATATCAAGGGCGTTGATACAATTTTTAGGGTAATTTTAGAACACTGTGCTGACATTTTGGAAAGCATTGTAACCACCCTAAATGTGCCACGGTACAGACAGCATCTGAAGGATAGTGGAAAGATGCCGTCCCAGGACGTTGAGTCGTATTTCCTACGAAATATTTTCATTCCTCCATTAGTGACTACGCTAAAACTTGTAGGAGCGACTTCCGAAGGCACTCACGGAACTTCACTGCCTTAATATTCTTTTACCATGCCAAACAATCAACGAAAAAGCCCTATGTAATTTGTTTAGTCAGACCATTATGTGGGTTACTTGGTAAGGAAATGATGGTTTAGAGCCAGTTCTGAAAGCCCAATCCTGGCTCCGGGTGGCGAAATGAAATCAGAAAAACGCTGAGGCCCTGTCCCATGGGCGGCTTTTCTTACACTTTTTTCTTAGAGAGCCAGAACGTTACCCAAATATACAAACTCATTAGCCCATTATCGCCATGTGTCCCGTTAGTATAGCGAAACTGAAACTATCGTTCTCAAAGCCTCTGGTTGTGCAAAATTAGGTGCGGTTTCTATGCGCCTCACAGACTCGCTCTGTTTCCTATTCCTCGGGCCAAGGAATGGCAGACCAAGGGAGCACAAGAGCGCTGAGCGATATTGGTGGTCTGAGTATACGCATCTCACCACTCTGAATATGACGCACAAAAATCTTTTCCTGCCCAGAATTACACCCCTGCGTTAAAAGGCTATCCGGGGGCATTTGTGTTTTTCTGTAAAATCTCGTGTGCAAAAATAAGCATCTTTATCTGTTTCTGATTTGTGTGCATTGGTGCGAGCGTGCACAATTGACACTCATTTATGCACCTGCTCCTCCAAGTTAGTGAAACCAGCAGTGGCTAAACGCATTCTCACACGTGTTCTGGCGTGTTTTGTCGGTCTATTGATATTACAGCGACTATGTTAATACTCATAAAAACAATAAAATGTATAATCAATAGTATACTTCGCCTCCTCATAAAGGTCTGTCGGTTGTCCCTAGTCACGTAAACAAACATTTTTGAGTATTGTTGTTACATTCATTATTTTCTTTATTATTACCATCATTTCTTTCGTCTACGGTGATATCACCACTATCATTATCATAATAATCACTGGAAACGACTTTCTACCACCCCAAGGGCACGCCAACAAATTTGCCCCTGCGGAGTTGTAAAAACTTGTTAACAGGACCCAGATCAGTGACATTCGTGCCAAGCTGGCAAGTACTGAAGATACAATAAAAACAGGAGGGAGTTCAAGGGCGACAAAGGAGAAGCTTGCTAATCGTGTGGCGTAGTAGATAACCTTTAGGACCTTATGGCCAAAACTGGCACCGTTACAAACAACATGGATGAGATAATGGAACGCAGCGGAACGCTTTATGCAGATTAGCACGCTAGCAGCATTAGGCTAGGAAACAGGACTGAGCGTGGACTAGCTTGGTTCGCGAGGTTCCAAAGACACTCAACGGGATGAAGGCGCTCGAGGGGAGAGGGAGAGTTGTGGCAGACGACGAATTAACCGCGGATTTAATAAAGGATATGGGAGATATTATTCCCAAAATGCCTCAGGCCATCAATGGTACCACTTGCCCGGAAAAACGCGAATGAAATTTTTATACACATTAATGGGGATGCCTGAGAGCTTAGGGATTAAGGACTCATCAGCCTGGTCTCTGTTGTGTACAGGTATTTTTTTTATCGACGCAGTAGTTATCTGAACACGCGACACCGTAGATTTACAACGAGTGCAATAGCTAGGGTGGATATGGGAAAGGCTACTGATTCAGCAATGAATCATATTTATGTCATTGTCTGCATAAAGAAAAAAAGCCGCGGAGTATAATGAAAGCCTTTCGGTAGCATTTATAAGTTATGGAAAAGGGTTTCAGTCAGTACACATCCCTGCAGTAATGGAAACAATGAAATCAGGGAATCGAGGAGGCTTAGAACGTTTCGACGGCATATGCAACGCATGTACGGGCACTATGGTTTTCTGTAAGAAGAGCTGTAAGTTACCTACCCGGAAGTGAACCGGAAGAAAACCTGGAACGAATGATTCAGCAACTGTTTCAGAAAGCTCAGTAGAATGGCTAAAGATAAATATAGAAGAAGCGAAAGTAATGCGAAATAGACATGCAGAAATCCTCCCCTTCAGGTTAAGTAACTGAAATACTGGAAAAGGGTGACGACTATAACCATCTTGAACCGTACTTTACAAGAGCGTGTTGCTGGGCGTGTTGTTTACCGTCTAAGAACGTGATAACTAGCGCAAATAGACGACACACGAGAAAGAGGACAGGAACAAGCGCTACACGGACAGTAGCACCCGTCCTTATACGATCTTGAACCCGTTTTCTTTGCCTATCCGAACCACGAGAAGTAGATCTGGCGCAGAATTATTATGAGCTTGGGCGCAACTCGCAAGCACTAGGAATTGAGGGGAATTTGACAAGCGATCCCACCGTATTTTTTCGCACCTCCATCATAGGTTTAAAGTTCAACCGGCTACCAGCCGAACTAATCTGGTGCTCAACTTTTCACTTGTTTTTTATGCCTATCACTGTAATAAGCTTCCAGCCGTCAGACCATCCGAAACCGGTCGCGAAACTTATGTTCGCAAGCTGCAGCTATTGCCCTGCGCTGGGGGGTATTTTCAGGTGGTTTTTAGTGTTCTGTAGGCTTCGCTCATTTTTCTTGGGTTTCACGCATGCTGAAAGAATGCATTCTGTTCAGTTTCGTTAATTATTGTACTCCTCGTAGGCTAAACGTGTCTTTAGAGAAAGTGAATAATTAATGAGCAGTACGCTACCTCCGGGAGTAACAAGAAGGGTATACAACCAAGCGTACACCCGACAAGGACTTATGAGGCAGAAACTTAGGAGCTTACTAAAAACTTCGAAATAAAGCATACATCAGCCCCACACTTCATGCACAAAAATTACAGTTTGAGTAGCTCTTAGGTATGTAAAACTAGGATCACCTAGGATAAAACTAGGATCAAGCCTTCGTCTTTCAGACGACATAGTAATCTTATGACCGTGACGATGATCCTTTCTTGCGCATTTCGGCAGTACATGTGACTGACAATAATCTGTGGCTGTGGCTGCTTCATTGGGTGTTAAGCTCATCGACCCTCATGACGAATAAAGGGTGTGCAACGAATGTTAATACTTGTATTATTTATTAGAATGGTCGGTCATTCCGTTCTTTTTGTGGAATTGAATGAACCCGCCCCCATAAAAGGTCATTTTGATTGATTGATCGTAGGGTTTAACGCGCCGACGCAACGCAGGCGATGAGGCACGCCGTAGTGGAGGGCTCCGGATTAATTTTGACCACCTGCGGTTCTTCAACGTGTGCCTAAATCTCGTACACACGGGCGTTTCTGCATTTCGCCTCCATCAGAAAAGCTGCCGCCACGGCCGGGAATCGAACCCGCGTCCTCGTGCTCAGCAGCCCAACGCCTTAGCCACTGAGCCACCGCGGCGGGTCTGAAGAGTTCTTCTGCTTGGCTTCTTCAATCAATCGCGTGAGCACTGCTGATTTAGATCAACCTTACTGATTTCATGAGCTGGTTATTATTTTTAATGTGGATGCTAAATACCCCGTTACGCGAAAATACTGTGTCCGGCTTCGGTATGACCGAGAGGTGGTTCCAAAAATGGGCAACCCCGTAAACAGAATAAAAGTAATGTGGGTGAGTTTGGGTCTGGGATTTGAACACGAGGAGACTACGGATTCGAGTTCAAGGCGTATCTGCTACACCACGTTCGATCTTCTTCGCTAGTCAACTAAAGGTGGGCCTAGCCAATGCGTTGGCGTTTGACATAGAAATGTTTGAGACATGTACTGTAACCCAAATAATAATTTGAGCAGTTAGTAAAGAAGCGGCAATGCTCCTTTATCCTAATAGCGCTGATGTAGGCCTAAGAACGGTTAAGGAGAAAACAAGACAAAAGGAGCCAAAGACGCATAGGGAAAAGCATTATGACGATAGCAATGAGAGGACACAATCGCACCACTAGAGGCCTACACGAATAATCTTAGCATGCTAATTACAAAAGTAGCAATGCACGCTATCCCATTACATAAGTAGCAAACTACATTGCAGTAGTTGTTTCATTACTTTAATAGCAATCAAAATGGCAAATACCATTTACATTTGCATTTTGCGGGACGCAAAACATCACCTCATGAACAAACATTACTGGCAGTACTTCGTGCTAGCACTGGTGAGCTGTTACTGCATTCCAAAATAATACTCTAAATGTTACTTCAGTTCGTGAGGAGCCTGTGTCAAGGTCACAACGTTGCTCGAGGTTTAACGACTCGGAAACAGCGCGGCACTCGAAAGGCACCACCTAATCTCGCAACTTTTCTCGCGGATACAGATAATCCAAAGAAGACATGCGCACTTCCGCTGCAACGCGGCACGTGACTGCACTTGAAGCTGGTTACAACTTACAAGCCCACCAGCAAACGCACGGAATGGCGTAACGTACGCGCCACATAAAGCTTATCCCTATAGAGATGGGATACTTCTACGCTCCTGGTCAGGCGACGGCAGCGAAGCAGCTCAAGGCGCCGCTTTGTTACGCTCTTTTCTTGCCGATCTATAGGTTGGGCGGCACCTTCTAATGCGTCCTGTTGGCGGTATGTCCCCGCTCGCCTCTAACGGCGAGGCAGGTGGGTGGGAAGCGTCGGTAAAAGGGAACATGACGACAGAATGGCATTGGGAAAGCAGTGGGGAGAGGGGGAGGGTGAAATGGGAGTAGTTAGGGTAGGAAACGGGTGGCGTGAAGCGAATCTATTGTATTAACACAGATCTGCCCCGCAACGGGAAACGGACGGGAAACGGCTGAGACGGCATCAATCGGAATGGCTGCAGCAACATCACCCCGCTCAGCGTCGATTTGGATCAAAGCAGGGCGATGACTGCGCCCACCACGTGCCACTAAAGTGCGCTACCTGCCACCTAAAGGTAGCGCAGCGACACACCGTTACCAAAATAAAAGTCTCTTTCCGCAATTTGAGGGCACAAGCCAGCGATTGTCAAAAACTGCTCTACTTCTACAGCATGTTTTCGTCACTTTCGTCGCTTTTGTTTCTTCGTCTTTGGACGCGAGTTACCCGGACAGGCAGGCTGGCCGCAATTCACGCGGCGGCTTCGCCGCAGTGAGAGCTCCCCTCTGCGTGCACCTGATCTACGCGCATGCCGTCGCGTTTACCTGCCACGAGCAACGCATCAGGATAATTATTGTTCCCTCCCGGCCCGGTGCCGCTTTAGTTCTGTGGTGAACGCATTTGGCTGCTGCTCTGGCCAGCCGGGTTCAAATCCCACACGAACCAAGAGGTGTTTTTATTTATTTGTTTTCTCTTTGCAGCGGCGGCCATTTCGGTACCACTTGTCTTGACGCCGACGACAGCAATTACGGTCACTTGTCGCGTTTGATGAAACATCTAAGGATTTCGCCTTAATTCTAATCGCCGTTACGTACATAAGCATCCACGGGGGTTGGGTTATCCGTATCACGGCCAATAGAAACTTCTCATTTTCCTATGTGGTGCTCTTTGCTTGTCCTTCTGCTATTACGTGATCTCTGGTGAGGTCCAGCTTGCTCTTCACGACTTAAAATAAATCTTAGGGTGTTGAGAAATTCGCCCTCTAACATTCTTAGTAGAGAAGGACAAGACAAATGAAACAGCTATTTTTAATGACTGAGTTCAAAGTAAATATATCAGCCGCTTTTTAACAGACTAGGCCTCAGTTACACAGCTCTAGTAACGTTTCGCGCTATAAATACTCCATGATTCATGTCACCGCAATGGTGCAAGGATAGGAAAGTGCCTACGCACATGCGCTGTCGGGTACCATAACACAGTAACGGTAACAGAAAATACGAACACGGAATGCCAGAAATGCTTAGCTTCACGATGTCGTGTTAGCCCTTCCGTCACCGTAGTGCCATCGACCTAAGAGGGTTATGGCAGAGCGGAGGGCCGGTCCCAGTTCGGTACGTGATAGCCGACCGCCTATACAGTGCGTGCGCGAAAAAGGGGTGAGGCTGGTTTGGCACATGCACAGGTTCATCAGCCGTGTACCGGCAGGCGTACCGTGAACGGTTCTCAGTTCTGCTAAAACTTTCTATACTAACGCGTGTTCAGCACTCTATTGGGGAATTTCCGTCGAAGTGAGAGACGGGCGTTTTCTCAATATGGTGTAGCGTATCACGGTTTGCGATAAATGCAACGCGTGACTGCATTTTTTGCCATATTGTTGTGCTGCCTAATAAAAACAAATTACATAAGAGCAATAACAATTTAGGTTTGAGACCTCTATTTTGCTCTGTATGTATGTATGTATGTATGTATGTATGTATGTATGTATGTATGTATGTATGTATGTATGTATGTATGTATGTATGTATGTATGTATGTATGTATGTATGTATGTATGTATGTATGTATGTATGTATGTATGTATGTATGTATGTATGTATGTATGTATGTGTGCATGTATGTATGTGTGTATGTATGTATGCATCAACTGCAGATATTAACGCTATTTCTTAAAACCCGCTGCCTGGACAAATACGATTCGATGACACAAAAATCTATAAATACACCAACACGCATAAATGCACTAGTTTTCGCATATGCTATTGTATCCCGGTTGTTGAATAGTGCACCGATAATAGCACCCAAATTAAGACAATGGTTAGTAGTGTATGGTCGGAGACTACCTCGTATAAAGAAAGCATTTCACAATAAGAAGGCGTTAACATACGTTTGTGAATTTAATGATTTAACTAGTGCAATACATAAATAAATAAGTAAGGTGGTCTGGGGTAAGAGTTGTGAAGCGCTGCAATGAACGCAATCAAATTACAATAAACTTTCGTTCGTTTTGCCAAGTGGATCTTTGAGAATTGTACAAACGCCACCTATGCCAGCAACATCTATATTTCAGGCTCTTTGAACTCGTCAAAAAAGAAGAGGTTAGCACTGATTAAATAACTCACCCGGGAAGACATTGCAAAATATTCACCCGGCATGATTAATCGGAGGTTGTGGGAATGCTGGCATTAAAGAGGGCAGAGTGCGCCTAAAAGGTGGAAGAAATGACAAATTATGCTGCAGGCGGCTTTTAAAGGCGAGTCCTTTCTACTAGCTGTATATGATAGCTAGACGCGCCTAATAGGCAGCAATCGATCGCCTTCGCAGTAAAATACTCCTGGGGCTTGTCTACCGAACAGAAGAAAGTGTCCGCTACCAAACGTAAACTAGCCCGTGTCTGTTTTCTATATTCTATTTCTATTTTTTATTCTATAGCGCGCCTTGTGGACGTTCCCTCCCCTAAGGTGCAAAACCCCTGGAGCCGGAATGGGCGCCCAGTCGCGCCGCTCCGCCCGTCGGGTGCGAGCAGCGCTAACGGAAGGAAATGCATGGGACCGCTCAAGCCTGACACGAAAAGAAGGGAAGCATTGATCTTGGAACGAAAGCCGGTCGATGAATAAATGGCATATCGCGTTTGAACGAGCCGCTGTATGCCAACTTCCCGGAGCCCCCTTCGCGGGCGCTGAGGAGTATCGGTAGACACTCGAGGAGCTGCTATCGCGCGCGCGACGAGCTCCGCTTCTCAGCGCCCAGCGATCTGATAAGGAAGAGCGCTCGGAGGCGGCGGAGTTTAGTTGACAGGGCTCAACCGGGGGCCATCATGAAAGGGCACCGCGACGATTCTGGTGACTGCTGCTGGCGCAAGGCGCCCCTGGGCTTTCTTCTCTTCATTGTTCCTCTCGCTGCGAACGGCTTTCAGCTCGGTGAGTGGCGTTGTGACAGTCGCACTTTCTTCCACCCGTTGCTTTGGGGCCCAATTTCCGATCGACCCACGGCCTCTCGCCTTTTGTCGAAGCTCAAACGGGATTAGGTCTTGGCTCCGTTTTTCGCGCAATCCCGTCTGCAGCGTGCACCTAGAGCGACGACGGTTCCTCGCGGTTTCGTCCGGTGCGCGGCTGCCCCAAAGCTGATCACTGCTGCGACCGCGCGGCGGAGGCGACGCCCCGAGGTCGCCGGCATCAAGCGCGCTGCGCGGTATAGGATCTAGGGCGGGAGAATTAGCTCGTCGAGTCCTGCTTCATCCCGCGAGCACCCTAAAAAAAAGCACCACTGCTTCGCTTCCGGCACCCTGAAATTCGGTGCACGGAACCGTAAGTACCGAGAAAGAAGAAGGGTAAACCTGCGAAAAACGTGAAAGAAGTGCAGCTGAAAAAGATCAATCGGTCAAATTCTTTAGCTCACCAGCTGAAAGTGCATTAAATTAATATTTTATTGACAACTGAACTTCTCGCCATTCGTGGGTTGTACCCACTGGAGTAAACA
The DNA here is from genome assembly GCF_048455015.1 of Haemaphysalis longicornis. NCBI lineage: Eukaryota > Metazoa > Arthropoda > Arachnida > Ixodida > Ixodidae > Haemaphysalis > Haemaphysalis longicornis. The sequence goes on along the minus strand of NW_027526203.1, from coordinate 303,390,970 downwards.
ACTCCAACATTGAGCTGCATGTTTACATGTACACCCGGCGTCAAACGTATCCGGGACGCGATTTCGCCAAGCGAAGTCAATTTCTCGGCTGACTGACGGCTCAACCCTTCATGTGCCTTGCTAGATGAAGCATCGCACATCTGAGTATCATCGCAATATGCATGGCAGGAGCTTAGCCACCAGGCAGCAGAGAAATCGACTTCCATTTGCGGAAATCGCGTCCCGGAAACATTTGACACCGTGTGTACACAGATACAGCTTGATAACAACCATGCAAATGTGCTTAATCCTTCATTAAAGTGATCCCAAGCGGCGCTTTGTTTGCATTCGCAGCTTAGAAAAAACTACCCGTGAATAAATCCTATTTTCACCGTATATTATCTGCTTACGTTACGAGAAAAAGTCGTCAGAAATAGGCGTGCTTAGAAAAAACGACGAAGCAAAAAGCGGGGTTTGATGTTGAAACAAGTTACCATTGTATGAAATTCAAATTGATGTGACACTTTTTAAAAGTCCTATAAGCAACTGTCGAACGATTTTATTGTGAACCAAAGTGATTGCAACAAATTATGGGCCTCAAACAGAACATTCCCAGCCAACATGCGGCTTACGGAGGGTTTTATTGCTACTCATGACGCTATCCGTATACTTCTGGTATGGGGTCCCAGTTCTCCTGGCGTGATTTTTTGCGGTGCAAAATGCAAACTTCGAAAATGTATATGTAGAAACACTATGACGAAACACAAGTAAGTACGTTATGCTTCATAAACGAACCCCACCATAAAATAAATTAGTTTTCTTTTTAAGTGTACGAACAAACGACTCCAACGTACGTTCTGAATTAAGAAGGTGCTATACAAAGTAAAGTTAAGGCTATTTGAAGTAGAAACACTACAGATTACGGCTGTTGTTGTGGACACAACTGTTTTTCTAATAATTGAAATTCGCGTTTCTTTCGTGACACTTGTCTAAAAATGTCTATACAAATAAAGCGCCACCGTGGCCCAGTGCCTAAGGTGTTGTGAGGCTGAACCCAAGTACGCGGGTTTGATCACGACCGCGACGTCCATCTTTCTGGTGGAGGCGAAGAGTGGAAACGCCCGTGTATTGAGATTTTGATTCACGTCAAAATTCCCACGTGGTTTACATCAATTCGCGTTCCACTATTACGGTGGGCCCTATATTTGAGGGTAGCTTTCGTGCGTAAAACCGCAAACTTTAGAAATGGCCCAAAACACGCGCAAACATTTTTTCTTTATTTTCTGGAAAAAAAAAGCGCCACTGCGGAACGACATTGCCCCAAAAATAGTAAGGTCAGCTGGCTTGAGGCGTTGGCTACAGCGGGTGGGAGCGGGGAAGTCAGGTGGGCGAGCCTTTGCCCTCGTTTTCTGATCCACAGTAGGACACAAACATGTTTTGACGAATTCTGCGTCCCTCTGAGCTCATTATTTACTTTCATGATAATGTCAGAGCCCCTCGTTGCGGTTGGTGTCACAAAGTGGGGAAAAAAAAATGCTCCCCCAAAATCTGAGGCAACAATCCGCGCTTGGCGAGACTTGTAGCAGCTACCAGTGAGACCATATAAGAATAATTACATCAGCTTTGGGTTGACCACATTCTTCCAATGCTAAAATTTACGCAAATGAAACTGCGCCACATTGCTGGAGGAAAGTGAAGGTTCGCAGAGTGTTTAAAAACGCCCGTTGAAAGTGCTTCCAGGGCGATGGAATGAAAGACGTTGGGGATGAGCGGAAATAAAGAACAGTTCAGTCGTTCGATAGGCCACACCGTAAATGAGGTGTTTCTGTAGACTACTCACCAAATAAAATCCCCAAATACATAGTACGAAAAAAGAGTACAATGGTCATCATAAGACACACACACACGCGCGCCCACGCACACGCATCGGAGGCAGTCTTACGAAAGGGGCGGGCCGCACGCGCTCATCCTTGCTTGTGAGGAGGGACGAGCTCGTTAGAGGGATATCGCCGGGTCGTTCCACTCTATAATGCACCCCCGTTCGCCACTTTCTCGTGAACCGCGCGAGAGAGCGCGACCCCCGTTCTCACTGCGCCCCTTGCAGACAGTGAGGAACGGGATGGTTAGCCCGTATCTCTTCTCGCAATAAGGGCGTTACCCCCGCCTTTGTTAGAAGCGCAAAAAATGTCATTCTACAATTAAGAAAGAACAAAGAAACAAAAGGAACTTGCAAAAATAGATAAACAGCAACAGGAAATTGTCTATTATTTATTTATTTATTTATTGCACCCTCATGGTTAATGGGTCACAGAGGAGAGTGGGTACCTATGTGCAGGGAGCAACACATAAACAATAAAATTTAAAAAAGAAATTGTTCAGACAACATTGTGTAGTCAACTAATGCAGCCCGGTTCATTACCTTAAACTGCCATTGATGGGTTCGGAAAGGTGTTTCCACTCTTCTGAATTGCTAGGAATGGGTGACTGGAAGCAAGTGTTGGCCAAGCATGTTATGACACCTACGTTGTGCATATAATCGGACGGAATATATGAATGTGGGGAAATGAGGGCTGCGCGTTAAAAGGAATTGGGATAATAAATTTTGTAAAACAAGCAAAGTCTATTGTTGTTGCGACGAGTGGACGGATTAGGTAACTGCAAGGATGTTTTGTAGGCGTTGCACTAGCTGTTCTGCTGTAGTTGCGAAGAATGAAATGAGCCTAATTGAATTGTATTTGTTCTAGCGATTTAATAACTGTTTCAGAGCTTGGATCTTAAATTAATGCGGCGTGCTCCATCAAGTTTGGACCTCATTAAAGTGTTGTATACGAGGAGGAGGAGGGCGAGGAAGAGTAAACATTTATTGAGCATAAGGACGGGAGTGAGGGGTGGTGGCCAGCTTCCTACGCCCAGGAGACCGCGAGCCTTTGCTGATTCCAGGGCTCGTTGCACCAGGGCTTTTTGGCGCTCCGGTGCCGAGCTGGTCAGCGCAGACTCCCACTGTTCAGGGGAAGGGGAGGGAACGGGGTCAGGGTTGCGTGGGCAGGATAGGTTGTGAGAGGAGTGTGATAGGTTGTGAGAGGAGTGTCGCAGTCGGGCAGTTGTAGGGGTATGTGGATGGAGATATGTGTGCGAGGATTGTGTGGTTGTAAAAGGTGTCAGTTTGTAGTCTGCCGTAGATATATGCCTCGTAGTTAGATAACGTGTGGTGGGGGGAGGATATGTTCTTCTCGTGTAGGTGTAATGTGACAAGAGTGAGCTGTAGCTGTTGTCGAGGGGTGCCAAGTGGGAGCTCCACTGTCCGTTCCCCTCAGGGTAGCTTGCGTTGAGGATGGGAATGCCCGGGAGTGGAGTTCTCGGGCGGAATCGTGCGCCGCTTCGTTACAAGAGCTGAGTGAGTGACCAGGAGTCCAGACAATGGCTACTTCTATGCCTTCAGGCAATTGCTGTAGGATTGGGTTGGCCTGGGGTTGGTGCCAGCCCCGCTTGGTACATTCGGCAGGCTTCCTGACAGTCCCAGACGATGGTATGATACAGTTGATTGTGGTGAGTGGTGGTTGCATTACTACAGCTTCTGCCGATCTTGTGGATAAGTCAAAGTACGTTGCTGCAGTGGCAATTTCTCCTTTGTAATCGAGCGTGACCAGGGTGGTGCCGGGTATCTTGGGATTCTGAGCGATATCCGTGTATCGGGTATGAGAGTCGTTTGCATATTTCTTCGTAAGCTGGCGGACCCATGCCTCACGGCGGCCTCGATTAAAGACTGGGTGCATATGCTTGTGAATGGGAGCAACCTTGAGTTTTTTTGCGCATGTGTAGCGGGATTCGCTGAGATAAGTCGTTGGTGATGGACTTGGTCTTCCGATGTCATGAAGCACCTTCCTCCCTGTAGGAGTAAGTGTTAGGCGATGAAGCTGTGAATTTCGGTGGGCTTCAATTAGCTCTTGAAGAGTGTTGTGTAGCCCCAACCGGAATAGTTTTTCTTTGGAGGAGTAAGTGGGGAGGCCTAAGGCCGTTTTGTATGTTTTCCGTATGAGGACGTCCTGTATAAAAAACAATTGCGGCAACTTAGCCCTAGTTGCGCGATTACGGGGCAAACAGCGAAGCTAGTGCACCACCTAGCTTATACTTGGTTCGGCTAAGTTTATGCGCGGTTTTGCTTGGATACTCGATCAAGCTTTCAGCGTGCCGTTGTAGTTATCCCAGGCAATGAATGCTCGGTAATTAAAGCATGTACAATGTAAACGAGCTCTTAACTGCGTTTCTTCTGCAACTCGCTGACGTTTCGCCGCCACTTCACCGATGCGATATTTTGGATTGGACCGAAGTCGTCGCATCCGTTCTCGAGTAGCGGCGCGGCGGCTTTCGCGCCGCGCTTCCTCTTCTTCGGCAGTGACGCTCTTCTTCTGTCGCATCATCTCTACCTTTCTCGGAGACCCGGCGGTTGCACCTCGCATGGATAGCGGAACTTGCAGCTGAAAGTTCTCCATGACTGGCAGACCCGGATCGTTTCGTCAGCAGGCTTTCACAACTCTCCCAAAGTGGACCGCGGTAGCACGCGGTAGAACCAGCGGCAACCGGCTTCGCGAATTCAGCGTCTGTAGCGCGAGCTTTCTGTGCTTCCCACTTCAAGCTCGAACGCACGTGATCTGGCGAGGAGATGAGCGCGCGAGAGATCACGCCAGGAACGCTGGGCAGAGGGTTCTCGAAGGTCGAGCGGTGTCGGCGCGCGCGATGGTGTCATTGCTCGGTGAGGTCTTCCTGCGCTCATTCGCCAAACCAACGCCAGCTTAAACAGCATCGCACCCGCCGCGGTGGCTCAGTGGCTAAGACGCTATGCTGCTGAGCACGAGAACGCGGTGTCGATTCCCGGTAGCGGCGGCCGCTTTTCTGATGGAGGCGAAAAGCAAAAACGCCCGTGTGTACGAGATTTCGGCGCAGGTTAAAGAACACCAACGGGGGCAAAATTAATCCGGGGCCCTCCACTACGGCACGCCTTATCACCAGTGTAGCGTCAGCGCGTTAAACCTCATAATAAAAAGGTAGAAAAAAAAACAACCATGTAAGGCTGCTGGCTTCTTTTGTCGTAGCGGCAGGGGAGAGTGGCGAGCTGAAACCGCGCGCGTCGTCGTTACGCGTCCACGATCAATCTTTCAATGAACTTGACTGAGACAACGAGCTTGACTGCGCAGGCGCTCCGTTTGCTGAAATGCCGTATCCTTTCTTCCTCTTCGCCGTAGTACCATCGTCGCCAAGCGTATATACCGCACGCCTCCCCCTTTGGACATTCCAATTGCAGCTGCGTCAAATCCCAGCTTAAGCCAGCGCGAGCTCTCCTGGCCCCGAACGCTGTAGCTTCATGTTGCCGGGGATGACATCTTTCCGTGGACGATTGATGAGCATGGCTGATAGCGCCACAGAAAATCGTTCAATGATCCTTGTAACGAAAAAGATAGTACAAATTAGGAGAATACAAAGACATAAATTTTGGGTTAAGGAGAAAACAGTGACGTTTTCAGAGACTGAGCGATTCATTTAGAGACACAAACTAAAAAACAACAAAAAAGAAAATACACAGTGAAACCATATAACAATTGCACCGAAAAGTAGGGCTACAAGAACCCAAGAAGCTTCCGCAAAAGGAAAATTTCACATTCACGGGGTCTGCAGCCGCACGGCCACAAGGCAAAGCTGACAGCTTTCTTATAAACTTCGCAGTTGATGAAAAATTCGTTCTGGTCGAGGGAGTTCCCTTCGTAGAAATTTACTCCACTCGGGGGGCTTTCCCTAAACCGGTTGTCCTTCGAGGCTTCCAGCAAAGGTTCAAGACATGTATACCTACAAAAATTGATGATAAGAAAGAAAATGGGTAACGAAGAACAAAAGAAGCTTTTAGATGCCGATCGAAAAGCGAGCGCATTGATGATTGTAGTGCTTGAAAATATCAGGGGGTGCATAGATTTGACGTTTCTGGAGCGAGAGGGTGAAAAATAGATGAGTATGACATTTCGGAGCGTCAACCTTTAAATAAATTATTGGTGCGCTTATGTTTGATACGAGCTGGAAATCAATCATTTCTTTAAGAATTGGATTAAGATTGTTAAATTTTAGATGCAACGCATCTCATGCTCGCCCCTCTGTCCTTTCTGCGTCTGTCCGGCGTTGTCCGCACAGCTGCGCCTCTCCTCCTCTCCTCTATCCGATAGCGAACACTCTCTCCCAAACAGCTGCGGGTTGGCGCAGCGCGCTCTCACTCCGTTGCTAGGCGACAGTGGGCGGCGCTGCGCTCGACGCTGCGCTCGACGCTGCGCTCGGCGCTGCGCGCGCTGCGCATGTGCAGTACTCTCTCTCTCCGCGCTCTCCTCTCCTTCGGGCGTTGTGAATATAAAGCGGCATGCCGCGCTCCGGCGCACGGAGCTCCGGCGGTCTCAGTCGACGGTCGTCCGCCCACCTCCCCTTCGCGTGAGAATCCCTGCTATAAGCGTAATTAATACGATGGAAAACGCCAATGGAACCCCCATAAGATGCGTTGCATCACACCAGGGTTCCCGCGAGGGGAGGTGGGCGTAATTTTTGGAAAAGGTTTAGTCGAGCACCAGGAACGCGGGCCAATTAGTTCCCCATGTGGTAGTGAAGAAGCCCGGATATCAATGACACTGTTTTATCGTTAAATATTCCTTCCATTCCGCCGTTTAAAGTAAAATTATTATATCAGTAACAATGGGCTATATTTCGTCATTTGCGTTCGTTCTATCCCGTCCTTTTCTTCCTTTGCTCATCCTCTCGCATCATGCTGCTGTCCGAAACCAAGAATTACCTCATAATACCGTTACCCCGGCTGCCCATTAAGTTCCCCGTCACAAATTGGCGCGCAGGCAAAAGAACTTGAGTCTGAGATTGCTACACGCACTCGACGGCGTATATTTGGCCCGTGTATTTGGCCCCTTGCTTAGTATGAGTCCCAACTCTCTTCGATCGATGGGGATTTTCAAAACGCTCAGTGCAAAACAAGTAATATCGCCGTGTTTACCTCTTCATCATAGGAGCTTTCTAAAAACCACCTCAACTAATTCTGAAATAAGGTCCTCACGCTGTCGTCTTCGTCAATTGTATATGGAGAAGGTGGCAACGTTTTCCGTCCGAAATCAGTTGCACGAACTCGGAATACTAGCGCCTACAGGCGCGCAAGCTACTGCTGCGGCACCCGCCGACCCAGAAGATGGCGCTTGTAGCAAAACTCCAGCACTATGTTCGAAGAGTTACCCGCGAAACAAAGATCCCGGTCACACACAGCACGAATAGTAACTTTACTGGACGCTTGCCGTCTCCTTTCCAGCCCGTCGCATCTCGTCTTTCTTCTACATTCCCACGACGAAATGTTGCGTCGATCACAGGCATCGTCTGTAATGGTATGGACCGTGAGTCTCAGTGGTGTGGTACAGTAGTGCACCCTCTGCCACCCAACTTGCACTGGTCGTGGCCCTTTGGCATAGAGCTCGCTGATTTCTCGAGAGGGCACTTCACAGACAGGGCGTCGACCAGTGAAAGCGCAGCTTTATCGCTCGAGTGGCTACAACCAAGCGACAAGTACGGCGGATCGACTACTATCGCGGCACTTCGGGAAAAGCCTGTGTAGCTTCATCAGGAAAACGGCCCACGGCAGGCAGGCTTCCGGCTCGTTCGTTGAGCGCTTTTTTGCGCCCTCTACTCGCTTCGCATATTTTGTGTTGAATTTCCGCTGAAAAGACCTGTAGCCTGCGCCTGTTAAAGGCAGCTCACTTCTAGAGAGAAACGCTGCTGTCCTCATTAGTTATTCCTTGCCTTACGGCAGATAATCTTCAAAGCCTTGCCGCACGTGTTGGTACATCGCACTTGGGGCTTGAGTCTATTTGCCCCGTTTCGAGAGAAAATTTGTGCCTCAAAGTTCTAAAGCGTACCCTTCTTAACCAAGTAAAAGGGGATTTTGGCGACGCAGACTAATTGGACAACTTTAGAAGCTCCGCTAATCATGACATTGTATGCTTCGAAAGACGAAACACGAGAAAAAGCGTCGTCTGGTTTTGTCCGTTTCTCTCGTGTTCCGCCTGAGGTTGGTAGTTTCGCCGTGTGTTGTCGCAGTTCTGCTGCCGTCCTAACCTTGGAACCAGAGGTGTACTTAAAATTAAACTCCTTAAAGGGGAAAGGAAAGGAAGGCTGGACTTGGAAAATTCTAGGCTCGGGAAGGACAAAGTAACGGCGATAATGCGTTACCATACACTCCGTTTAACTAATTCCGTACAGCGCTTACGAAACTATGATTCGTATCACTCAAAGGCAGAGGGAACGCAGAATAACTAACCAATGAGGGCAGCTGGTGCAACAGGTCAACGTGTTCCTCCGCGTAAATTGCGCTTGCGTGGTCTGGTCATCTCACTTGGAATAGGGCTGCGCCCTACGGGAGCGCTGACCTCGGCGAATGCTTGTAAACACAAAATTTTGCAGCGGAGGTTTAGCAGTCTAGCACTGGGTTAGCCTCCAGTAGTAGAGTTACTATTTTCGTACGTCGAGAGCGTCCACTGTCTATATAAATTCTGCATTCGACTGGCCCATAGGTACTGTGCCAGTCGAATGCAGAACTGTTTTACTCTGGAAAAAACACCGCACCACTATAGACTAAGGTGTCGGCAGTACGCGTCGCGGGTAAGCAGAACGACTGAGGGGAAAAGGCAAATGCGTGGTAATTGTAAATAGTGTAATCCACATTTTTCGAAGGAGTGCGAAGTTTTACTTGTGCTGAAGGGGATTGTCTTTAAAATCAGGATTACCAGTATCGGCTGCTCGCAATATTGTTTACAGAAGACTTTCTAAACAGCGAGATTTTAAATTTAACAATTACACTTTCTTTAAACACTCTGACCGAGCTACGCTAAGGAATGTTTCACGAAGCAATTATTATTTCTTTTACCATAAATCATCAAACCTTTAAGCTCCTAATGTTTCTTTAATAAACATCCATATTAGCAGCATTCGATTCAATAATTATGCGCGTCACCCTTAACAACAACCATGCCTTAAACGCAAGTGTTAAATTATCTGCCGTCTAAGTCATGATCGTTCACGAGCGCTCAAAGCATGTTCTGTGTGTTCTAATCATGGCGGTGTTCTGGTAAGCTTAATTCGACTACATTGCGCTGTCAGATTTAAGTAGCGATTTTTAAGATGTGGGCCTTCCCCAAAGAGGCCACCTCGTGGGAAGTACCTAAAAGTGTGAGGTATCTTTCCTCTCTCACCACTCCTTTACCTCTTCGGTCTTAGCGCCATCCTTTTGAAATACATTTACTCATTCATTACACATCACAGTTATAAGATATTGCTCTTTAGGAGTAGTCTTCACTAGTGCGCTGTTTTAATTTTAAACGTCCTGGTACAGCGTCTCAAAGCCACGGGTTGCCGCACCGGTTGCCCATTAGATTTTTTTATTCAAGCCTCACGCTATCGTTCGTTACTTTCGCGCAAGCCTCGTGCTTCCAGACAGACACGAATTTCACCTACGCTCTTGATGACTCCTATTTTGGTTGAAAAACATAAGAGCTGTGCGTTCATGTGTTTTCAGTAAAACCATTCTATGCAGACTTATGCGCTAACCCAGTTTAGGCAAGACCCAATACTGAACGGAATAGCTTAGTTTCTGTCGTAAGGACAGTAACTAAATACGGGGTGAAAAAGGCGCTCAACTGAATGAAGGGTGGGAAAGCCACAAGTGAGTATGAAATAATGCCGGACATACCAATCGATGGTGTTAATGTTTCACCAGGAAATCCAGAAAAATTATTCTTAAATCCCTGAGGACAGTAAAGATACGGCTATGCTGTAAAAGATCAGCCTAATTGAAATTATCAGGAAGAGTGACTTCATAAAGCTTCAGAAATGCAAACCCAACAGCATAATGTCTTTTGTATGAAGGTTAATTTCTTTGCAAGGTAACAGTTATTTTCGATAAGTTCGCAATTGCCGTCTACTGAATTCAATTGCGTCCGATATGTCGTCTGCTTTCCTACGAGGCAAAAAAAAACGCGCAAAGCTTTAATCTCGACAGTGGATGTCTCGCCAACCTGATGGGGCACTGGGAAATTACTGTGAACGCTTTGGTCCAATTTATTTTATCCGGAACTGTAACCTTAGATATTTTTCTGGCGTTGCGTTTCCGCGGCGTGTGTGTGGTAGCTCTAAGGTTAACAGCACCTGATGTCTCTGTTTGTAGGAATATCAATGGCGTGGCCAACTCACCTGAGTGTTATATTAAGGTGTTTCGGGTTTGAAACACTATAACATTACAAGTTTCATGCTTCGGACCAAAATCAAAGCAACAAATGACATCAGTCCCCATCTCGCACGGGTCTTCGTTCATTCATTGAAACAGGACGAAAAGGTTACTCCACAGCCACTACTTCACGTCTTTAATTATGCAATTTATTGTTATTTATGCCCAAAGTTTATTCCTACCTAGCACAATGACTTTTCCGACATAGCTCACCAAAAAGCACTCTGTGCCTCTAGGACCAACAACAGTGTACAAAATGACCGTGTAAGTAAACGCTTTTGATAACGAGGCAGTAACAACAGTTAACACAAGTACACTGTAACTACGGACACTAGGCGCCAGAAAACAGCATAACGTAACAACATAAGCTGACAAACAGCATAGGCTAACAAAAGTAAAAAGAGGTCAGAAAGGTAAAAACCGGAAGCGAAATGGAAAACAGCAGCCACAGAAGATTTTTAGGCTCATTCCATCCGCAACCTGCGCACACAATAAAAAGGTGAACTCAAAACGCATTTAAAGGAGCCATGAAGAGAAAACAAAAGTTTCTTTTATTCGAAAGATTAGGAGTTTCATAGTACTCCAAGCACTTTCCCGGAAGTAAATGATGCTTTATTCACTGAGAAATGAGGCAATTTAAGCCAAAATTTTAAATCTCCCGCTAAAATTGCACATTTGGTGACGTGAACAATAGCGTCATACGAGCCGGTCCATGAAACAGATACTTAGTATGTCGACTCCATATAGCACCCACACGCGGACAACTCGTGCCAAAACCGAGACGGCGGCCATTTTAAAAATACTAGTAAAACCTAGTGCACCAGCAGCCCTAGTCATGGAATCGCCTGATCCGGAGAACAAAACTCTCGCCGAGGAGCTAGGGCTTGCATTTAACAACCTCACACCACTTGAACGCCCAATGCATCTAAGTGCACGAGCGGCAGGAGTTGTTCGATACGTGGTGGACGGGAAAGCGACCATTCCGCGATAGCCACAACAGACGAACGCCCTGCCGTCGGCACCGCTGCCTCGTCAGCCCCGTCACGACGGACGAATACAGAGTGGTACGTATGTGCCGTATTTTAAGTGCGAATGCACTTTATAAGCGACCCCAAACCTTCCACCGCCGGCGGCGGCGGCGGCGGCGGCGTCCGCAGTCCTCCTCTCCCTAGCAACGGCTGGAGCGGAGAGGAGCGTCGGTAGCAACGGCGCGGTGACGTCACTTCACCATGTGACCGCGCTCGCTCCGCCTCCTCGCCGTGGCTGCGCGGGTGCGCGCCGCTCCCCGCACCGCTCCTCGCGCCGTGACGTCATGGTATGACGTCACAGCGCGCCTCCTCTCCCCAGCAGCTGCCGCGCGCCTCTCTCTCCACCGTGACGTCACACTCTCTCCTCTCCCCCTCGCTCGGCTGCAGCTGCCGTGCGCCGCTGTCCCTCTCCCCTTGCGCTCGCCTCCTCTCTCAGCCACCTGGCTCGGCGCGCTCGGCGCGACATACCCCCCTATATATGCAGCGATAAACTGCCAGACCTCCGTGGGTCGGCTCGCGCGCGCTCACGGGCGAATGCCAACGAATTTTAACTTTACTCCCCCTCATAGCATCACCCCGTGCATTCGCACTTAACCATGTTCACCCTCGGGGAAATGCTTGGGAGTTTTTTTATTACGGTTAATGATAGTTCAATTTCAGTAGCAGTATCACTTATGCCACTTGGCCACTGTCGTGTATGGAAAGCCGTTCGCGCGAGCTCTCTGCTCCGACCAGAAAGATACGAGCGTCAATGCGCGCTGTGTACGGCATTTTTCCCCCCAAGGTCAGAGCGCTTACGGCGATTTGACGAAGTCGGCGACGAGCGCCAGCATGTCCCAGGAGTGAGCTAACGTAAGCGTCCCTGCCGTAATCACTTCATCGGAAATTAAGCGAGCACACTCGTACTTCCTTTAGCTCCCTTTCTTCTCCGTTTGCAAAGTTCACAAAACGTAGCCACTTGCTTCGCCGAGGTTCGTCGTTTGGCAGCACATGAAAGGAGATCTCTTCACCGGCGGGGATGTCGCACTCCCTCGACGATTTGCCCGTACTAAATGGGCATTTCAAAACGTAGCAACGAAATTTCATTGTAAAGTACTTGAACAAACTGAAGTTTTCAGTGGTTGTAAACTGGAAACGAGCTCCTAACAATAGCAGCAAGCCAACACCATTCCGAAACTGCGACGACTGTCACTATCTCGTCGCTGCTTGCTGTTTCTTACTCCCCTCGTTTCTATTTTTACCTTTGCTGGTTGGCGATATGACGGCAAACCTCCTGTGAAGGGATTACGATACCAAGCAAGGTCGCGGCTGTGCGTGCTGGGACGGTTCGTTGGCACCGAAGAGCCTCGAACCCGAATATTCGTCTGCGCGACGGTGGCGATGGCGAGATGTCGAGTTCGGCTGGCGGTAGTTTCGTACGCATTGGCGCACACGCTTGCGTGTTTATTCGGAACTTAAACCGTTTACTCCACCGTTCTTAGTGTCATAAAAGGAATGTGCAGTATGTTTAACGGGCATATAGCTCGCTATGCAAACTGTAAGCCCTGCCTAACATGCGTTTGCTTTTGCCGGCCTCCGCCAATCGCAGAGCATTCTCGAGTGACATCATAGGTTCTGTTGCGGAAAATGAGCTGGTGGGTCGCATGGTCATTTCCTTTTTTCCTAATTATGTAGCTTATTTGAGCGAAGTTTGCGTTATAAGTGGTGTCGTTATGGTTCTAACGAGGCAACCTTTCGAATTAACCAAACTTGTGTTTTCTCTTCATGGCTCCTTTAACGCTTCTGTTCCAGTGCAACGTTTCCTCAAAGCTGAACAATTCATGTGAATGTTCATTGCAATAAAACAAAAAAAAAACACCTGAAGAGATGGAAAACCACGAGCCAATAGGCAATATTTACATCGTGCACAGAAAGCAAAAATTCATGCTTTGAAGGCGAAAGGCTGGTTCTACTACTTAACAACTTCTTTACTGCTACATCGAATTCGCTTCTCTTTCTATGCCGCTTCTGTGAGGCTCCGGGCACGCTTTACCACATTGTGTGGGGCTGTGAGAAGAACCCCAACCTACGCCCCCTGCCCTTACCCTCCCCTGAGCACTGGGAGAGAGCACTGTCCAGCTCGGACCCTGATGACCAGCTTTGGCTGGTGAAGAGGGCTCAAGAAGCCGGACGGTCTCAAGGGGTCCTGGAATAAGGACTCTTCCCCATGGCGAACTGCTTTATAGGGACGTTTATTCCTCCTCCTCCTCCTCTCTTTCAATTTTACAATTTTCGGTAGAGCTAAGGCGTGTAGCATGCTTCTCGCTACAAAATTACTGTATGTTTTACAAATTGTGCAATGCTTGCGGCTTTCTATTCAGCGTTTTTACAGGACCTTCGCAACATTTGTAGGGTCGTCTTGTTGCAGCCTGTGAGACGCGGTAATCTGTTTAGACCTGTCTGTGCAGGAGGACTCGGGCTGACGCACCTCCATTTGCAACAACTAGTCACTCGTATTTTATTTCTTCGTGACTCATCCCAGCACATTATTAGAGACTTTTAGTAAGGGAATCTTCTAAATGTTTTTCCCGCATTATTGTTTCTTCTAAACTTTCCTCACGGTCACGTTTGCGGGATTCATGCAAGAGGTGCGTTCTTCTGTGAGGTTTTTATTGGCTAGCCTTTACAATGACCATTCATTTACGGTGTCACGTAAAACACTTCACAGATATTTATTATCAATGGCATTTCCTGCATCCCTCCATAGACCTGTTTACGATGGTTTACCCGGCCATGATTTCCTTTAAAAAATGCCTATTTCTCCATGTACAAAATCTTCCTTTTCACGCTACATACCGAAACCTTGCCCGTTAAAACATGGGTACATCGTAGGAACATTTTTGTGTCTTCTGTTAAGTTTCGACTTTGTGGTGCTATAGAGAAACAATTGAGCCCTGTTTCATTGACTGCAAAGACGCTATTTTGTGCTGAGATGTGCTCGAAGGAACACTCCGAGACTACTTTGAATTAACACCCCGCAGTATGCTACATCCTGTAGCACCCAGTTGTGACCTGTTTTATGACATGTTTTATGGAATTATGACCTGTTCTCTTCTGATGGCCTCACACAGCTTATGGAAAGCGCACATGTTAAACAGAAACGCTCAGCCGATGGTACATTCAAAGTAGCACTTTAGTCAAACGATAATTAAGTTGAAAGGCTCCTATCACCAAAATAATTTTGAACCTGATTGGTATCCTGTTCTGCACTGGTGTGAATGATTGCCCCGTTACTAGCGGGAATTCTTCTCAACGCTTTGCTCACCGAATTCCTGATTACCCGCTTCGCTTTGTAAATTAAGCCCCATTGTCTGTAAATAGTTCTTGTATATATATATATATATATATATTTGAATAAGATACAATGAAAAAAAAGGAAGAAAAAACAAAGCTCAGTGGTAGCGCACTGGCCTGCTATAGTGGAGACCCGGGTTCGAATCCCACTGGATCGCAGGTGCGTTTTTCATTTATCTACTCTTTCCAGAGGCGGCGATTTTCTTGACCGTACAATAACGACAGCATCAACGACAACTACGGCTTTTCGCAGAATGGGGCACTTACGGTTTTCGCATTAAAAACAACTACTTAAGAAACGGGAATTCCGGCATCTCCTGCTAACTCACATGGAGACACCTTCACAACGGCCATTGAGACCTTGACAACGCTGTGTAAAGTCCAGCTAGCTGCCGCTACAGATAAACTAAAATTATCATAAGTGTAATAGCAAAACGCCGGCCGATAAATAAATTATAGAACTGCTCGCAGCCTCTGAGGAACTGCTGTGTTCTCACTTGCACATAGTTCCTTAAATACAGTGTGCTATGTGAGCCTGCCACGCTATAAAGACAGCCTGCTATGTTCTACCCACTACGCCAGCAAGAGGAGGAAAGTTGAGGGGAAGGGACTTAGTCATTCATGCACGTACATACGCCCGCCAATTCCTTTATGAGGCCAGGCTTACGTTATTCCCCAAAATCTTGTGGGCCAAAAAGCTTTCTTCTCGACTCAAGCTTTACCACTAAGCGAGAAATACCCTGGAATGACCCGCATTCTAAGACAATCCCGTGGCTCTCCACAATAGCCTCAATTGACTGATCCATGTGGCCGACGATGAAATTACGTCCAATGACGACGTCTAGCATGCGATTTCACTCAAAAGTTCGGTCTGTACGGCGCCATCACGCAATGCAACGTGACGTTCTGCATTGAGCACTGACACGGCGCAGATCACATTTTTGAGGCAAATCGATGGACATAGTTGCGATTTGTCGGATTTCCTTCGTTGGCGGCATGGATAGGTGTTGCGAGGGCGTTGCGGTTAAGCTGAACCACGGGAGTGCCTTAGAGTGCACGTCGATCGTTTTTTTTTTTTTTTTTTTCAAACTATTTTTCTAGTCGAACCACTTCTGTGAAACACGCTGTTAGCCTACAGTTTTTAATCCTGTTCTCTAACTTCGAAAAAAATGTAACCAAGCGACAAAACGAGCATTTACAGTTCATGAATAACGAAAGACCACCGTCTGGCTCAACAAGTCATCTGAGCATGATAGTGTAGGCTGAAAAATATAATCCGTGCGTTGCGCTACATCCTAATGAAAACCCCGTTTTCGAGCGAAATCATTCGATAGGCCCACCTTGTGGCCTGAATTGCCTCCTCTATTGGCAGAGATTTATAATTCAGTTGCTTTGCTTCGTAGTAAACTCACTGAGGTTTTCAGTGAAGCTCAGGCGATTTTTCATCCTGCCAGTGCTTTTCGATTGTCTCTGAAAAAAGGAAAACTCTTAAAACACTCATATTTATAACTTCGAAGAACAACTGCAGCATTAATGAAGAACTGATATAACAGGGACGAGCCGGAAAATGAAAGATGAAAACATACAAATAATATGTCCCATTACCGACATTGCGAAAATTTTTAACGCGAAGATTTGTACGTCTCACTAATGGCATCCGTGCGCACTCCAGAACGCACTGCGGGAAAGCCAACTTTCTGTGGTGGTGATGACGATGATGATCGTGGGTGAAACGAAAGAAGAAAAAGACGCTTCCCATGGTATGGATAGACCAATGGTCCGGTATGAAGTTGCCGTCTATCCACTGCGCCATTACGACGCACGCAGTCGAATGCATGGACATGCAAAATTAGACAGGAATGGCATGCACCCTTCCGTATAACGACGATGATTGAAAGCGAAGCTTTCTTCGTGCGAAACGAAATGGCGAAGGGTCAAAATCAAAACCGCTGCGATCAAAAGTGCGAACTAAGTGCGAGTCAAAGTCGAATCTCAACGAGTCAAAATTAAGTCCAAACCGTCTGCGGGTCGGAGTTCAAACTCAGACGACAACAAAAGAATCTCTCCTAAGAAAGCTCCGCGTTCAACCATCCTCGTCGTTAGACGGAGGGGTGCATGATATTTCAACCCCGCTTAAACCAGCACCGATAAAACTTTACAAAAAACGTGTGGAGCCGAGCAGACAAGAACGAAGAAAACAGTAAATGACAGACTGACGGCTGCATGTGTTTTTTCTTGTTTTCTTCGTCGTCGTCTTTTCATTGCCGAACGCATTTGTTTCTTTAAGTATGAACCAACCATCGCAGAAGTTTCGGTCTGATCAAAACAGCATCTTCTGGAATCATGAGGGAAGCGACAGCGCGACACGTACATTCTACCACCAGGAAAAGGACATTTGTATGGGTCACCAATTTCGTATAACCAGCACACGTTGCCGGGAAAAGGGAAAAATAAAGCCCGATTGAGAATTCAGAAACGGGATTGAGCTATTCGGTTTAAAACAGCTTTGGGAACGTTACACATAGTGCAGCAAATATTGTGGGCGATACAAAGAAAGGAAGAAGAGGGAACGAAGAAGATGTATTTATATATATATATATATATATATATATATATATATATATATATATATATATATATATATATATATATATATATATATATATATATATATATATTTATATATATTTATATATATATATATATATATATATATATATATATATATATATATATATATATATATATATATATATATATATATATATATAACTTCTTTCTTTTGTTTCCGGAGAATGGAAGAAGGCTAGAGCAAGTCACTTAGGTAACGATTTAATGACTTCGAACTGCGAAATGAATTGTCATAAAGGCGCCGTTCCTGAACAATCGTGGGCGACGCCACGTGCGACAGCGGTCATTCTTATTAGGGAGGCGAAATACTAACCCCCAACTGCGCATTTTGGATTTGGAATTGGAAGCCCACCAGTTCACGGAGCAGCTGATTGCCTAGTTTCAGTTTCGGTGATCTAATCCCTTAATTGCGTCCCTAAAATGCACAAGCTGTGTTATTTCTGCGCTTTTTTGGTGGCGCGCACATCACCGCATACTTACCAATCTTAAGAACACCCAAAGTGTCCCAAGACCTGTTCCAAACTTTTTGCCAGCCCGTATTCTGGGTGTGCGCTAACGCTACCACTTCAGCCGTTCCGCTAAAGTGATATAACCTTCGCGGGACTCTTCAGACGGGCCGACGGACGCGCAGGGAGGCCCGGAAGGAGAAGCCCTCGGCCGTGCGCGATCGTGGCTCAAGGCGCACCCATGCCGCCAGTACGGCGCCAGTGCGGAGGTGCCGCCGGGGGACGTGCACCACCGGACGCTGGCCCTGGCACTCGTCGATCCTGGATTCTTCGACCGCTGCTCGGCTGAAGCTCTCCTGCACGTGCGAGAGCTGCAGCACCAGCTGCTCGTCCAACTGCCCACGTACGCATTCGGTTTCATCAGTCAGCGCCCCACTCCCACCGCTACGGACAGTGTGTCCGTGTCCTAATACCAAACACGGTTCAAAAGTGCCACTTCTGATCCGACAGTGTTATTGACGTTTTCAAGTGTGTTACTCCGCTCCGGTTTTAGCATCTGGCAAGTGATTGCGTTCCTATTGGGAAATGCATGCTGCGTGTAATCACTGATGCAGTCCTAAAAAAAGAGCGAGTAGCGAACAGGTGAGTTCACGTGACAGTGTTACGATAGGAAACACAGTTCCAGCCGTACGAGTATTTCGTTGATTGTCGCATACCATCACTTTTATTTTTCTGAAGAATAAAGGTAACACGTATAAAAGAATCAAAGTTATTTCCGCAAATCCCCAGCGTTTTGAAAAAATAGGCAACGAACTGAATTTATAAAGATAACTTATTAAAAGTATACGAGACGGCTTTGACGACGTTAAATTCTCGCGGGTAAAAACGGAGGAAATGGGGTCTCAAAATCGATTCATTAAATATATTCATATCTCTCATTGCAATCACGGCTGAGGCTTAGCTGAGAGCCAAGTGTTAAAAATTTTTAATGTTGAAGATCACATGAAACGTTATTATCACATGCTGCGGTACTGACTTTAGTACACGTGTGAGGGTTTCACATTTGTGTCCTGTGATCTCCACTGCACAGTTTCTGCGATAGTTCGAACTTTCAACATGCGTGAACTGCTAGGGGAGGAGTGAATATTATTAAAACCAACAGTTAAATAATTCGCACCTATGGCGGTGCGAGGTCTTCTTAGTCCAGCACACCCCGGGTGGTTGCTGCCAGGCTGGCCATTTTGAGAAGCTTATGCTGATCACTGGTGTGTTGGCTGGCTAGCACATGGTTGGGGGAGGGGGTGGGTTTAAGGGAAAGAGGATGGGAGCACTCCCAGGTCATGTAGTAGAATGTGCATGGTTAGGGGCAGAATTTGCCTCTGACGGAGTAAAAGATCGGGTGTATGTACTGGAGGAGGGTGCCGTGTGAGTATGTGTTGGTTTGAAGGCGGTAGTAGGCGGTGGCTTCTTCTTTATCTAACTTGTCCTGGGGCGGATGCAGAGTGCGGCATTCTAGTAGTGTTTATGGATGTCTTTGTATGTTCGAGGCACAGGATGGTAGTCTTCCGAAGGTGGCGGCGGAGTGCTGGAGGGAACGCCCGAAAGATATTCGCGCGGGCAGTGGCATGAGCCACCTCCTTCCGCTCCGGACGCTCATGCTCCGGGGTCCGGAGAATGTCCAGGGGGTTACGGATAGATTGAAAAATACGGAGGCTGGGGGTGCAATGAGGCCAGTGGTGCAATGCCGACGGGCAGCTTGAGAATCGGTGACAACAGTGATAGAGCCTTGACCAGTAGCGGCAGCGAGGACTATGGCGAATTTTTCTGCGGTTATGGAATCTTTGGAGACGACAGTTGCCGAGTTCAGTTCTCTACCTTGTTGACTTATGGTTGCAACTGCGAAGGCAGGTTTGGAGCGGTATTTGCGGCGTCAACATAGCGGATGTCTTTGGGGTTCGCCTGAAGCATCTCGCGAAGCGCTCGAATGCGGGTTTGTCGATGACCTTGGTGGTGAACTGGGTGCATACGGGGTATTCGGGCGACGGAGCTAAAAATCCTGGGCCATCTCCACTAACGTGAAACCTGGGGAGGGGCCAACCATGCAGTGTATAAGTGTATACTTGGCGCCTTGGTGTTTTTGTCGACGGAGATGAAACGAATGGGGGCAGAGGAATGCAGCTTTGCTGCAAAAGTCTCGTGTCTTTGAAGCACGACGCTCTCTAGCGCGAGGCGTAAACGAGTGTCCTGGTGTTTCTTTAGCATGCCTTACAAAGCGCACCAGCGCGAGACGTAAACTAGTGTCCCGGTGTTTTTTTTAGCACGCGTTACGTTCTAGTGCGAGGCGTAAACGAGTTTGCCGATGTTTTGGTACCCTGACTACTTGAGACGACGATTATGACGACGACAGGAGACACCAACAGCCCCAGCCCCTAAAGGACGTCGCCCCTAAAAGTTCGAAGTTCTAGTGGAAGTGGTATGCCTTGGAGAGGGGTATGCAGATACAAAATTTCGTAGCCAGGGCACAAGGCAACGCAGTAGATGGACCACTGGACGTCAGCTTGAGTCGTTGGATTTGATTGGCATCACGGACCTCGCGGAGTTTATCCCAGGCATTATATATTTCCGTCTGACAAAATATGGCAGTGGAAGTTGTCGGGGGAGCCCTAGTGTTCATATAAGGGCTTGGCGAATGATGATATCCAGTCTTTAAATTTCGCTTTTTTAAGAGCTACATATACGCTTCCGTATGAATGAGACGCACGAGGTCGCTTTTTTCGAGCCCTAGTCGACGATGAGCGATACGTATTATGAGGTGTGTTGTTTGTAATAGTGTGATTTTTAAGTGATGGGTAGTGGAAATTCTTACGCCGTCCGATAGGATCGTGAGCCAAAGAACGAGGATAGTAGGCGTATTATGGATGGGACTGCCGCGTAGGGTTCATTCGGGGTCTGTGAGAGGTTGTGGCTTACGGCCCTGCGTGCGTTTTTGCAGAAGGGTTCAATTTAGGCCACGGACTCCGAGATAGTTGCAGATTGTGTTAATGTCTGCTTCGAGGGTGTCTTGTTGCTCACCAATATTACCTCCGGTGGTCCAAATGGTTAGATCGTTAGCCTAAAGTGCGGGTTGTATATGTGGAATTTGTTGAAATAAGGGCGGTAGTTGGATCATTGAAAGGTTAAAGAGGAGGAAAGAGATGACTACACCCTGGGGGTACCGCGATGTCCGGTGCGTAAGGAGACATATCGGTTGAGGCTTGAGACCGACGCTAAGTGTGGCGGTGCAATCGGCAAGAAAGGTGTGTACGCAATGGTAGATATGAGTGCCGCAGTTAATTGGCTGGATACTTTCGTATTGTCGCATGGGATGCATTATCGGAGGCTCCTTTTATATCAAGAGCAAGGATGGCGCTTTTGGTGTTTGAGCTTAGTGGCGCGAGTACTTCTTCTTTAAGCTGCAACAGAACGACTTATGATAATAATTGGGCATATGGAAGCCGAACATGTTGTGGGATAGTAGGTAGGGGTCTTCGAGGAATGCTATGAGTCTATTTTGAACTATAGGGGTCATATATCTTGCGGGAACATGATTTTAGGGAAATTGGCTGAAGATTTTTGAGGGTGTCTAGCTTGCCGGGCTTGCGAATCAGAGTTATCTCAACATGTCTCCCTGGATGGGGCAGGTAATTAGTGGTCCAGCAATAATTGAAGTGGTCAGCCGGTGTGCCTTCAAGATAGGAGTTACGGAGCAGTTTCTTAGTGTATTCCATCTTTGCCTGAGGTAGTAGTGGTACGAGTTAGATTACGGAGGTCATGGACTGGACAAAGATTTTTTTTTTCAAAAAGGGACGGTCATTTTAAACAGTGCACTACAGCCTCCAGTTTGCCCACTCGCTTATTAAGCATACTTTACTGTTCAACTTAAAAAAATGGCGTCAAAACTATTTGTTTTCTTATACATCGTGTATAGCCAGCCTGTGAACGACCTGATCACACGAGATAATTAGAGCTAGCTGCGCCACTTTTTCTATTAACAATTAAGAATACTAGTTGTGGCTACGGCCAAAGAACAAATCGCCCAGACAGATTTTTTTTTACTTATTCCACCCAAACCTTTCATTATAGCAAGCTGAAAAAACGTTTAAAGACCTTGTTTCCGCTTGTGAACATTTTTTTTCGTTCAATATCCGCATGTGAGTTGTTAATGACCTGATTACTTGACAAATTTACGTAAGTCGGAATTATTTTCCTCTAGTACAGGCATTTCTGCAGTGCGACATTGGCTGATGACAGACGGTTGCGATTATGTGGTTGTTAAACCTAATTTGCGGTCATAACGATTACCGCTGCAGTGGTTCTACAATGTTCCTCCATACGTTCCAACGTGTGTTCACCGGAATGATATTGTATTAGGCGCTGGAAAGTCCGGGTTTGCTTGGTTGAATTTGGGAACAATCATTGTTTTGAAACAGCCGTTCTCTGGAGTGCGCACTCAGCCCGTTACCCCACAATTCGACCGTATGACTAATTACTTCGAGAAACAGCGGATTCGGCTAATTACTAGCACAGCCATACCGTTTCGGCTCTAAAATAGGATCTACGCTAAGTGAGGCATTGGGCAATTTCAAACGTCATTTGTTCCTTAATGCCGCTCGGCGAGACATGCTGCCGAACCAAATCGCGTGCCGTGCCTCATCATTGACCGAGTTAGCTGTATGTTGTCTTAATTACTCATTCGGGTGCATTATGGATAACCATGGCGAATGACCGAAAGGTCTTAGATTGTAGTAGGTCCAATCTACAAGTCTCCGTCCATAACGTTCACATAATTTTGTTATGCACCACAGAACATTAAAACTCGTCTAGAGGAAGCATGCACAATTAAAGCTTTCTATTTGCATAATCCTCTGAATAACTGGTAAGGCTGATTGTGCTATATTATAACATGCTAGGCGCTATATTCTTTGTGATATAGGGTAATATACAGTGTTGTACACGTTCCTCCAAAATAGGAACGAAAGCTCGTTCCTCGTTCCTTGCCAATTTTGAAACGAGTTCCCGTTACAAGTTCTTTTATTGCGAAAGGAACGCGTTCCAGTTCCATTTCGAAAATTGGAACGTGTCGTTACATTAACGTTACAATTAGGTTTTTAAATGTAAACATAGTGTCGGATAATCCTTGGTCGAAATTAAGTGAGACATTTAAAACTCACATCGAACTACGTATATTATACGAATATTAACACCACCGGCTGCAGATTATCTGGAGATAAAGATAATAAAAAGAAAGGCTCCTTAGCGAATTTTTTCAGGGAGCGCCGGACAAACTCCAGACGGCTCGAGGACATTTCGGTGCAGGGTATTTCAGTGCGGAAATTTCGGTGTACGGACACATCGTTGTACGGACATATCGGTGTACGAGCGTTTCGGTGCACGGACATTTCGGTGTACGGACATTTCGGTGTACGGACATTTCGGCGACCAAATTATCCGGTGCTTGCCTCTTTGCGACAGCCGTTATATTTTTATTTCCGGTTAACATGGGTTATGAACAACAATCTGGAGCAGCGAATTAATTTTTTTGATTGATGCCATGTTCGATCTTTGCCAGGTATTTTTAGAAATTCTACATTTATATATTTTTGTTTAACACCTCTTCCTGGGGACACCTATTACGCAGCCGATTGAATTCTTTAGCACACGTTTTTTTTTTTCATTTATGACAGGTTGTTAATTTATATTCGCTCTTTTTTAGCTAAGACAATTAACTGGTGTTTACGATGGTCTACCGCCTCTTTTGTTTTTTTTTTTTGAAATTACACACGCTCAAATTACAGAAATTACATGCACACTCTCAATATCCAAAAAGTAAGAAACATTAGCTAGACCCCCAGAATGAAGAAAACCTTATGAAGAGTATTACGTAGGCTGGGCTGCCTTGATAAAATGAATTCGCGAACACTGGTCTAGGATATTGTCGGGGAGGGAAAATGGGCCTTTTGGAAAACAGCCGCAGGTTCTAATGTCCTACATGCTGATTAAGCGCGTACCGGTTGTGCATACAAATTCCACCCATTGTGTTCGGGACAACCAACCTTCGTTTAATGTTTACAAGCCTACATTTACCACATTTTAATTCTTTGTCCTAGCAGCACCTACCCCCGACTTTACACTTGAATCTCGACCAGATTTCTTTTTCAGCCATATTATTTTCGGTTTCCCCTGATAATCCTACTGGCGTGGTGGAGTTGACGGAGCTCCGAAACGTCACCGCAGTGATTTTTTATTTTTTATTTAGAACATACCGCTAGCCTCTTAGTGGAGGCTTTTGCAGGAATTGGGTGATAAATTGAGAACAATGACATAGCACACTTCGCGTTTAAAACAGAGAAGAAGCTTTACATTCACCATGGGCGCACGTAACCTCTATAATGTGGCACAAAAATCCACCCAAAAAGCCGCTGATAACACAATGGCCACTATCGTTTGCTGGCTACGCCCTTCCGCGCATCGCGGTCATACCGACGGCGCCCCCACTCCAGGAATCGCTCTTTCTGCGCCTTCAGTCGCCCCCTTGGGAAATAACTCTTCAAGTCGCGCATATCATGGACACCCCAGGTATACATCGCTTCTTCCCATTATAAGGGCCAAAAAAATGAATAGGCTAGTGTGACGAGAGCGGCAACAGTCGTCTTCAAGTTTTCGAAGTCCAGTCGACGCAATGATGAAGCACAAGTGACACCCCTCTCTCTCTACTTAGAGGGATGATTGCCGGCGGGGCTCAGCTTTCCCCTCCCCTAAATAACGCCACCGTAAGTGCGATCGTTGGTTTGTTAGTTTACAGAAGAACTGACACCGAATGCAACGAAGGCGAGATTGATTGAGAGAATAATTAAAACGAAATGCACACGCGCTTAATCGACTTCGTTTTTCTGTTGTTTTTTCGCGGAAGTTTAGCGGGGGGGGCGGGGTGGAATAGACTAAAAGCAGCAGCGTCTTGCACTGTTGGGTGAAGTGAAAGGAAAGCGCTTTGGTAACACTTAAAGTTTGAGGGTTGTTCACTTGATTGTTAAAATAACAAAAAAAAATGTTTGAACGGATCCAAATTAACAACGTTAATTTTTACCATCTACTACAGAAATTGGGTTTCACGTGGCAATGCTCCGCCAGGGTTTAGCGTTTGTTTCCATGAACGGCGGCGCAAGCAAAAGTCTCGAACGTAAAATCATATCAAGTCACGAAATTACAATATTAAAGCTAAAATGTTCAAAGAATGCCTGGGACATACCCTCATTCAAAATGTCTGGGCCAAGACGTCGTGCTCCAAAATGTCCGTGCACAGAAATGTCCACACCGAAATGTCCTGGACCGAAATGTCCAACACCCAAATGTCCAGATCCCGTTTAGCAGTCCCTCCGTTTCGTTGGCTACGTTGTTACAGGGCTGACCGGGACCGGTCAGCTCCTGAGCGCGCGGATGGGCGAGTAGGAAGGGTGCAGAGGCGCGGACATGGCGAAGGCAGGCCCGCGGAACTAATCTCCCTACCGCGACGAATGCCCAAGCACCCAGCCGGGTCCGGGTCAACCCACCAGTAACAACGCATACGACAGAACGGACGGACTGCTAAAACTCTCTATTCTTTCCCCGCCAGGGAACAATTCTATCGGCCAGACGCGCATTCTGGCCTCCCCAGACAAACGATGAAGGGTTAAAAGCATTCTCGCGGCTACGCTATTTATTCACCCCTCGAACGCCGCGTAAGCGACCAGCATGAAAGCAAGCACAAGCTGCGGCCTGCTGCGTGGTTATTATTCTGCCTTTGACCTTCGAGGAAGCACGTACAGCTGAAGGGCGGGCAAACTAGCGCTTTGTGGATTTTTGTACTCGAGCCTTGGCATCAAAAACAGCCAAATTCTAGCGATGTAACGGCAGGAACGCCGTTCCTGCCGTTCCTTCAAAAACGTAACGAGTTACAGTTACAGTTCCACCGACCCTTAATGGAACGGTGGCGTTCCTCCGTTCCTCCAAAAAGGAACTAGTTCCAGGAACGCCGTTCCTTGTAACGCCGTTCCGTACAACACTGGTAATATATTACTATTCACACCCGTTACATCCCAATTGGCGGTAACACATTTGATAGTTACATTCTGAGTACCCCCTTTTCTCTCGGAGAGCATGTCTTTTATAATGTATTCGGACTGATAACTCCACAATTCTTCTCCGCCGTTCAGGTAACTCCTACCAACTTAAAGGAATACTGACCACAAAATTTTATGTTATATATCTATTGCTTTTATCGGTGCCTTATGGCCTGGAAATACCGAAACAGCGCTTCAAATACTTGTGTGCACGATAAATAATTACACAGAACAACCTGAAAATTGTCAGTGTTGGGTTACATTGCTTCGAGCCCGGATGGCGCGCATGACAGCACCTCTGCGAACACGTACGACAGCCTTCTTTCTCAAATACGTTTTCATTGTTAATCCTTCAAAAATGTAGTTTCCTCTTGACAAATCACATATCTCTTGTTAAAATTCGGCCTGTCAACTAGGCATCGACTGAATTTGGAATCTAAGTTCTACACTTATCTCAGATTTGTGTTTTACGCTTTACGCGACAAAGCTACACCTTGAGTTAAGAGGCGGAGTAATTTGCTCATTTGACAGTGGTGGGGAGAGAATCCTTATCCCTCCTGAGACGAACAGGCACCAAGACGTCTTGACGCCAAAACTTGAAAAGCCAGGCTCGCGTTGCTGCAGGTATGCCACTGCTCTCGACATTTATTTATTTGTTCTTTGTGCGTGTGATGCCGGAAGTTTTCCCATCGGTGTGCGCCGTAGCGGTGAGCTTTAAAAGGAGACGCGGTTTACAACTTCTGCAGTACGAGATCATTTGTCCGCGGCAGTGAGAGAATCGTAGTGCGGGCGTCAGGATTTCTTGTTAACAGGCGCCAAGAAGTCTGGACGCCCGCACTACGAAGAGGGCTTTGATTTACCTAAGCACAACTTTTGCAGGTTTGGAGTGCTCACTGCTCCGGAAATAACCATCAGTCCGGACACCTTAGAGGCAAAACCAGATATAATGAAACCACGCGAGGAAGACTCTTAATGTCACAAACATCACTCCCTCACCAGAGAAGGATCTGGCCACTCTTTTGCAGTAGTTGGTACCTACAACCCATGAGTGACCGATGCTATGCTCGGCCATCAGTCCTCAGAAGCTGCAGAACACCTGACCACTCCATCGGTCAGGCCAGCGATACAGAAGAAGGTGCTAAAAAATCTCTGGGTCCGGACAAGCCAGCTTTGGAACTTGACCCTGGCAACGTTTAACGAGCGATCCCTGTCTACTGAGGGAAGCTTAGCTGTACGATTTGAGGAGCTCTCAGACTTTAAGTGGGATATTATAGAGTTAAGCGAAGTTAGAAGATCAGAGAAGGCTTCATGGAGCTGACTAGCGGACATATTCTATGCTACCGAGGACATCGACAAAAGATAGAGTTTGTAGTAGAATTCTTAATCCACAGGGCAATAGCATGGCAGGGGGTGATCCCCCTTCTGCCATTATGGGTATTGATCTGTGATCTTACCGTGCCCGCATCGGCACTTTTGTCGCTAGCAGGGATCTTGTTCTCAGCTATGATTAACGCGCTTCCAATGGTTCTGCCTTGATTGGCGCGTTTTTCCCGAGACCGTCCGTGATCCTGCTTTCTTTGTGTATTTTCCTGAGGTTGCTATGCTCAGGAGACGTTCAGTTGAACCCCGGCCCGTCGAAGGTAGAGGATGTCATGAGCACGCTGAAGGAATTCATAGCAACGGCAGAACAGTAAAATAACACCAGTATTTCTACACTTAACAAAATTAGGCAAGATTTTCTAGACATAAAAGGTCGTGTTCGTGCTATCGAGAACAGCCTGAAAAGTGTGCTCCAAATGAAGGACGCCGTCAATACCGTTAGTGGAAGTGTGGAAGAAGTAAAGGTGTCTTTGATCCGCTCAAGTGAGGAACTTGTCGACGTTGTCGATGACCTCAACAATCCCATGCGAAGGAATAACCTACTGGTAAAGGGTATATCCGAACAAGAGAAGGAAGACTACGTAGTTAGAGAACAAATCGTCCGCGATTTCTTTTCCAGTAAACTGAACCTGCAAGTGGGCAATATTGAGCGCGCTCATCGCGTCGGCCACCAACGACGAAACTTTCATCGCCCCATCATAGTTAAATTTATCGACTTCAAATCTAAAATGGAGGCTCTTGATAAAGGGCCTAAACTCAAAGATATCTCGCCTAAAGTGTGGCTGGAAGAGGGCTTCTCCCCAAAAGTTCAATTCGCTAGGAAAAAGCTTCGCGAGTTTGCTAAAAGCCACTGCAAGAAAAACGAACAGTATACAGTTCGTTACAACAAGCTTCATTTAAACGGCATGACGTACCAATTCAATTCGGCTTCTGGCCTAATCGTACAAATAAAAAACAGCCCCCAGGTCCAGCCAGCTTCAGAATGACGTCGTGTGCCCAGAACACGATATCCTGCAACCACGCCCAAAGTTTATGTGCTGATGGCGAATTTTCGCACCATATTCCAAAAACTTGATTGTGTTCATGCTATGGCCCACACGTGCTCTGCGGACGTAGTAATTGGCACGGAAACTTGGCTTCGAAATGACATAGCAAATTACGAGCTCGTTTTCTCTGATGACTTTACAGTATTCCGCAGTGATAGGAACGTTTCTCGAGGAGGCGGCGTGATGATCGCTGTAAAAAATGCTTTCCAACCATCCATCATAGCTTGTGACAGTCCCCCTGAGCTTCTTTGGGTAAAAACGTGCTTTGGTCGCTTCGTCTGTGTAATTGGTGCATGTTACCGGCCCCCAAACAGTTCCTTCGAGTTTGTGGACCACCTGCATAACTCACTCGAACACATATGCGACAGATTTCCCCAGCGTAGCTTAATTCTTTCCGGAAACTTTAATTACCCGACAATTTCTTGGGAGACACCTGTCACCCATTCCAGCGGAAGTGGATGCGCTCGTTTCGCGCACACATTAAGCCTATTTTATCTTTCCCAGCTGGTGCATGAACCAACGCGTGGCCCGCACATACTAGACTTAGTTTTCACGAATACCCGAAGTAACGCCAGTGCCCGAGTTCTAGAAAAAAACAGCGATCATTTTGTACATTGACTTGTGTCATTTCCATTTCCCGATAAAACGAAAACTAACAAACACATTCTGAACTTCGCAAAGGCAGACACCGACAAAATGAACCTCCTGCTCAATGATTTTGCTGTTCCATATCAAAATTCCTTTTCCACACGCACAACTAACCAAAACAGGATAATGGTTCGAGATAAACTGAAAGAAATAGAAAACACTTGCATACCAAAAATAAATATGAAATCAAAAACCAATGCGCCTTGGTTTACGAGGGACGTTAAGACAAGTTTAAACAAAAAGAAAAGAGCATACCGAAAAGCTGCTGGAACAAATTCCAAATCGCTGTGTGCAACTTTGGAGGAAACTATCAAAAGAGCTAAACATCCCTATTTCAACAAAATTCTCCCCAATATGTTAACATGTAACCCCAAAAAATTCTGGCTTGTGGTTAATCCGAAGGAAACTCAGGCAGTACCTACCCTTCCTGACAAAAGTGAGGGCGCTCTGTCTCTAGCAGCATCTTCAGAGCTGTTTAACGCGCACTTCAGTGGCGTGTTTACCGACGAACTCCCTTTCGATACTCTCGTACCTCTTCAATCCCTTGTTATCCCTAATACTATGACCCGATAACCATATCCAGAAATGGTGTGGTGAAAGCAATCGACCGCCTTCCCCTCATCTCTAGTCAAGGGCCAGATGGCATTAGCAAAAAACTCTTTAAAATGACTGCTCACACGTCAGCCGCTCTATTATCACTATTTTTTCAACAATCATTAGACCCAAGTAGTATAAGCCTTTTCATGCGTTAATCTTTCATAAAATCAGGACATGTCCTGGGCTGTGTTGCGCATGCGCAGTTACATATTCCTGTCGACTGCGCCAATTATAGGTCCGCTAGCACAGCCCACTGCTAAAATGGCAGCTTCCAGGACGAAAAAGTTGAAAAGGTCTATACCAGATGACTGAAAAAACGCGCATGTGAAACCTGTACCTAATGGAGGGGATAATACTAATCCAAACAATTTTCGACCTATTTCCCTAACTTCAGCTTGCTGCAAGATACTTGAACATATTATATTCACCCAAGTCATGGCACATTTAAATGCAAATAATTTACTATTAGAAAATCAACATAGATTCAGATATAAGCGATCATGTCAAACCCAACTGTTTGAATTGGTAACTGTCCTTCACAAATCTATCCACATGTCCCATTACACAGATGCAATATTGATAGATTTTTCTAAAGCCTTTGATGGGATCTCTGCCTCGAAATTCAGCAAGCCGGCTTCGATTTGCCAAGGCGCACAATTTCAGCGTCGTGCATAAATCGCCCGTCACTCACACCATCGTATATATAGGCATAGCAGTGACTTCGGTGCCTCCACGGAATGATACTGGTGAGGAGGGCGAAAGTGGCCTAGTGCACGTTTGTGCGGTGGCCTGGGTTGACACCACCCATTGCGTCGCTAATTCGGGCCTCCTTACCAGTACTGCCAGCGCCGACACAACGTACCTTGCGCTACTTGCCCTCCTCCATGCTGCACAGTGGGCGAGGAATACTTTCGAACCGAGGGACGTACCCCACAAGCTTTTGCTCTTCACTGATTCGGCTCGCGCATACAACATCTGCACGCGAGTGAGCGGAGCTGATTCGCTCGCGCATACAACATCTGCACGCGAGTGAGCGGAGCTTCGTCTTCATATCCGGGAATCCTCGCCGACTTGGTCGTACTTTTCCTGGAGTTACATTCTAACCTCAACATAGCCGCCTCTATTGCTTGGGTACCCGCCCATTCGGGTATTGAGGGCAATGAGTGGGCTCGCAGCGAGGCGCGAGCTGCGGCTGGACAGCGAAGCTCCCTGATAGTATTGCCCATGAGTAATGCAAGCCCGCCCGATGTAACTGTCAGGAAAGCACTCGCACAACAGCGACACAGACAGATACTCCGGTGTCTTCGTGAGGTTAAGGAAGACCGCACCGAAGAGCATGAGCGCCATGTTCCTCCCATGCCGGAGAGGTTACCGCGGGCCACACAGACGTTGGTTCACCGCCTTGCCACCAACACCGCATTCTCACCTGCGCTCCGCCACAAATTCTACGGCAATGACCCCGGGGAAGGAATCTGTCTGCAGAGTTGCGTGCCTGCAACGGCCGAACAGTTGGTGTGGGACTGTCAGTGTTACGCTCTCTTCCGTGCTCGCACGCTCCATACACTCCCCGAGGACATTCGCCCGACGACGTACTTCGACTGGGTGCTACCGTTAACACGAAACATCACCACGCTCACTTTGTTATAGACCTCTCTTGCCGCGTTTGTCTATGCCGACGAGGGTCCAAGAGGCGTATTGGGTACCTACCACAGACACGCCTACCATCCCACCCGCTCTCCCTGACGACTCAACCACCCTCACAGGCCAGCACTGATGCAGACAGCAAGAGTGCTCTCGCACAGGCCTCAAATAAAGGACGTCTTTCTCTCTCTCTCTCTAAAGCCTTTGATCGCGTGCCCCACAATCGATTATTGTCTAAAGTTCAGCAGCTACAACTCAATGACTAAACTACTCGCTGGATAAAAGAATTTTTGACAAACCGGTCTCAATCAGTAAACATTAATCAGTGCATATCCAGCAGCTGCTATGTTAGGTCGGGTGTCCCACAGGGGTCAGTTTAGAGTCTCCTTCTGTTTCTAATCTACATTAGTGATATATCATCCGGTATTAACTCATCTTTGCGTCTCTTTGCGGATGACTGCGTTCTTTACAAGCAGAAAACTAACATTGATGACGCCATTAGCCTACAGAATGACTTGTCCAAATTAATCGAATGGTGCAATAGATGGTACATGGAAATCAACGTATCAAAAACCAAACACATGACTTTTTCTACCCTCTTAGATACTCCTTCCAATGAGTATTTTGTTGGCAATGGTCGAATCGAAACAGTCTCCTCATTTAAATATCTGGGTATATTTTTTTACTTTCGATCTGAGCTGGAGCACTCACATTGAATACATCACTAACAAGGCCCTTAAAAAACTTGGATTTCTTAAACGCCGCCTTTTTCAAGCGAACAGCAATAACAAAGTGCATGCGTACATTTAATTAACAAGATCCACGTTAGAATATGCTTCTGTTATCTGGCATCCACACCAAGCGTCCTTTATTAACTCCCTCGAAGCCGTGCAGAACAAAGCTGCGAGATTTATCTTGCGTTCCTGCTCTTCTGATATAAGCGTATCTGCTCTGAAACGTTCGCTTGATCTGCCTAATCTGGATACCCGACGGAAATTTTCGTGCTTTTCGTTTTTTCACTCCCTTTAATACTCTGAGTCATCTTTCAGGTCATCCAATATTTTGCTGGCTCATCGCATTTCCTCCCGAACTGATCATGCGCACAAAGTTCAGCCGATTTTTGCTAGAACCAAAAAATATCATAACTCCCCCCTTGCTTTATCAATACAGGAATGGAACTTGCTCCCGGCAAGTTCTATTTTATTTACTGGTTCCTCAAGGCCCCGGCTTGGGGCATTACATGAGCGGTGGGCGTACACACGGCATAGGGTGACATCGCAAAACATGATGGGCGTGTTTCAATGGTTCGCCTAAAACACTGGGAATCGATGATAAGGGCGGTTTCGGCAGGCAGGTCATTCCAGTCTCACGCATTGCGCAGAAAAAAAGATTGCTGAAAAGTAGTGGTGCGGGCATACTCGGGATACACTGCGTTAGGATGGGTGGTGCGTGAAATGCGGTGCGCTCTTCTGATGCGCTGATCATCGATGGGCAAAGAATGGAAAAATTAGTGATAAAGACAAAGGCGTGCAATTTTGCGGCGGGATACAAGTGTGGAAAGATTAAGTTGGGTTTTCAGGGCGGAAATACTTGAACCACGGGAGTACTTGGAAAGTATAAATCTTGTTGCGCGACTTTGGACGGATTCCAGAACATTAATGAGGCTAATTTGGTAAGGGTCGAAAATGGCATTAGCATATTCAAGCTTGGGTCGGACAAAAGTTTTGTAGGCAAGAAGTTTAACACCAGGAGATGTGGAGGCAAGATTACGGCGAAGATACCCAAGCACCCGGTTAGCAGAATTGGCAACGCTGTTGATGTGAGTGGACCAAGTTAAATCAGATGAAATATGCGCACCAAGGTATTTTAACGAATCAGAAGTTTGGATACATTGATTGTTAGGGGTATAATTGGATAAGACGCAATTGGCAACGCTGTTGATGTGAGTGGACCAAGTTAAATCAGATGAAATATGCGCACCAAGGTATTTTAACGAATCAGAAGTTTGGATACATTGATTGTTAGGGGTATAATTGGATAAGACGCAATTGCGGCGACGCTGAAAGGATATTAGCTTCGTTTTAGAGACGTTTAGAAACATAAGCCAAGTGTTACACCAATGTTGGATGCGATTAAGGTCGTCTTGAAGAGCAGAGTTGTCAGAGCTGTTAGTTATTGGACGATAAATTACATTATCGTCTGCGAAGAGACGAGAGAGGAAATATTAGAAGCCAAATCATTGATATATATTAAAAACGGAAGAGGTCCCAGGGCTGTACCTTGTGGTACGCCTGAGAGTACTGGTGTTAATGATGATGAATGAGAATTAACATAGACGAACTGCTGTCGGCCACTGACAGAATCATCTGACAGAATCATCTTCCTTTCAAACCACGTTGCATTCATTTATCACCCAAAATATTGACCAGTAGCCTTACGAACTGCTTTGTTGAAAAAGTATTTTAAAATGTGCATTTTTTGCAGTTTAGGTTGTCTAGTGTAATCCTGTAATGTGCACAAAGTTTGGAAAAGTTTTATTTTATTATATGTATGCTTTGAAATTTGACTACGGACGATTTTGATGTTACGGGTTGCTCTTGCTAGCACCTTATACATAATCCTGTTGCAATACTAAGTTATTTGCGTTCATACATGCCCTGCTAAACAACAAAGACACGAGGGAGAACGATGAATAATCAATGTATTCTGTATGTCACGCCTCGTTCAACTGTGAAATAGCGTTGTGTTTGTTTTTAACCTCTTCCCCCCTATGTAATGCCCATCACGGGCCCTTAGGGTACTAAAATAAATAAAATAAATAAAAAACATGGAGGACTTCTTTAGCATTAACGAAAGAATCGCAGAAGTTGTAATCAAGCCAAACAAGCCATAGAGGCTAAAGCCAGTACAAGCCTACGCGCCAACAGCTTGCTCTATGCGATGATGAAGCCATGGAGAGTTTCTACGAGGACGTTTAATCAGCAACGAAGAAGGGAGCAAGAAAGTGCACAATTGTGATGCGAGACTTTAACTCAAAAGTAGGTGAGAAGCAAATTGGAGAAAGGTCCGTAGAAAACCTTGGAATAGGTAGTCGCAATAGTCGAGGAGATACACTGAGGGGATTTGAGGAAACAAACAACCCGAGAAAAAATGAATACATTCTTATGCAAACGAAAGAATGGCAAATGGACATGGAAAGGTCTCAACGGTAAAACAAAATACGAAATTTACTTCATTTTAAGTGACAACCCAGCTAGTGTGCAGGATGTGGAGGTGCTAAGCAAGATTTGGAGCAGCGATCATAGCATGGTTAGGTGCAAAGTAAGTCTGAATCTCAAAAAAGAGACCTCTGAAAAATGAAGAAACCAAAAATGTAATCAGGCAGAGCCAGGACACAGGCTTTTAAAATAACCCTTCCCAATAAATCCATGCTTTAACCGGGGAGGACGAGGATAGTGTAGAGATGCTAAATGACAACCTAACAACAGCAATCATAAAATCAGCAGCAGCTGTGGGCAAAGTATCTAGTAAGGAACAAGCGCGAAAACTAACCCAGAAAACGAAGGAAATAATTGCAAAACGTAACAACACGAAACTGTTGAGTACGGCGGATCAGATTGAATTAGCCGAGCTGTCGAAATTCATAAAGACATTCGTGCCTACAACTTGGCAGTGATCGAAGAAACGCTGAAAATTGGAGGAAGCTTTAGAGCACCTAAAAAGAAGCTAGCTATCGGCAAAGGCAGAATGCACGCACTCAGAGACGAGCAGGGTAGTATTATCCAAAACATGAACGAGATAATAGAAGTAGCTGAACGACATCACATCAGGCGATACGGCAGCGACGTTAGACCAGGGGAAACTACAAAGCGTACAGTCTTAGTTTGCGAAGTTCCACTAATTACCAAAGGCGAAGTTGAAAAGGCTTTCAAGGGCATGAAAAGAGGAAAAGCTGCAGGTGACGACAGCATAACCATGGATCTTTTAAGGAGGGAGGAGATATGGAACTGGAAAAGCTTGCCTCACTGTTTTGAGAATGCAGATAGACTATAAAAGTGTCCATAACCTAGAAAAACGCCAACATAATTCCGATTCACAAGAAGGGAGATCCCAAGGTCCTGAAGAATTATAGACCCATTAGCATACGCTCAGTTGTATACAATCTGATTACCAAATACGTAAACGAATAAGTAACAGCCGAGATTCCCAGTAACCCAGAGAGAAGGCTTGGTTTAGGAAAGGATACTCAGAAATGTATCACATCCATGTGGTCAATCAAGTGATTGAAAAATAAGCATAGTGTAATAAACCCCTTTACAGGGCATGCATAAACTACGAAAAAGCGTTTGATTCAGTAAGCACCGCAGCGGTCCTGGAAGCGTTAAAAGATCAGGGGCTAGAGGAGACCTACAAAATACTCCTAGACGACCTATATAAAGGATGTACGGGCAGGATAATCCTTCCCAAGCCAAGCGACCAATTCCTGATCTGAAAGGGCGTACGACCGGGTGATACCATCTCGCCAAAACTGTTCACAGCTTGTCTGGAGGTGGTATTCAGGAAGCTTGACTGGAAAAACACAAGATTACGGATAAACAGAGAATACTTGAGGCATTTGAGGCTTGCAGATGTCATAGTCTTGCTAAGCGATTCTTCAGAACAGCTAATCCTTGAGGAACCATATTCCGATATCAGGGCCGTGGGGTTAAAAGTAAATATGGATAAACTTAAAGTAATGATGATAAACATGGCGAAAGCACCCTTTTCAGTATATGTAATGAAAGTTTAGAACTATAAGATTATAGCTACCTCAGTCAGGTCGTGTGTGCAGATCCGAACAAAGAGAGAGAAATGCGGCGCAGAATAGGTATGGGAAGGGATGCACGCGGCAAACACTCCGAAATAATGAAACGTAAGCTACCTATATCACTGAAAAGAAGTATATAAAGCCAATCCGTCCTGCCGGTGATCGCATATGGAGCGGAAACTTTGCCCCTTACTTAACAACTTAAAAGCAAACTTACGTCTGCTCAGCGGTCCATGGAATAAAGAATGATAAGAGTAACGTCGAGGGAGAGAGGAAAATAGCTTCCTGGATCAGAGAACAAACTATAGTAGAGAATGCTGTGGTTGATGGAAAATAGGAATAAAGGTAAAGAAAGGCTGGAATGTAAACCAGGCTGTGGCCTAGTTTGTTATCCTACACGTCGGAAATGGGAACAAAGAGGAAAAAAAGATGAAAACAGTTAAAGAATGTGATGGTAAAAACACAGCGTAAAGAGGTGCACCCAGCGTTACGGCACTAAAGATGATAGAGTTAATTGACTTCATAGAGAGTAGTCTTTTGCGCTACAGTCTTCGTGCAAGTTCTTTGTTTTTAGGAAGTACAGGAGCGCTTTTTTTGTAAAAGACGGAGAAGGCCAGTGGCACAGGATTTTCCCCTCAGACAACGGCCGCCGAGAATCCAGCATAAAAAAATAATGGAGTTGGGCTGGCCACGCAGTTAGGCGTAATGGCAACCGGTGGACCACGGCAATGACAGAATGCACACCGACAGACTGCTCTAACAGAAAGGAAAGGCCAATGACTCGATGGAGGAATGAAACATGGACGTTTGGGCGTAAAGAATGGACTCGAGCGGCGCCGGACAGTAACGGCTGGAGGCAGCTTGGAAAGGCCTTCGTCCTGCAGCGGGCCTAGTTGGCTGTTGATGATGAGGAGGAGGAGGATGATGATGATGAATTTAGACTACCGTTAGATATTTAACGTGCCCTGATTTTTGTCGCACTCGTGGTTGTGTTGCTCGCCTCTACGAGGAAAATGGCCGCTGGTGCCAGGTGTTGAACCGGTGAACTCGTGCTCGGCCGAACAACGAAGATTTATACTTAACTTTTACTGGCAAAACTTTGCTATTTCATTAAACAATGTAGGGACACTCTTCCGCACCACTTTTTATTCATCCCACCTATGTGTGTCACACAATTAATGGCAAAGTTCTTTATTTCTCATGTTAAATCATTAGGCTTACCGGCGCTCTTCAACTTATCGGCAAATAATGCAATTACCCGCCCGAAAAAGTCAGTCCCACTTTACTCTTATACATTCTTTGACCACGCAATTAATTATGGACTGTCCTACAGCGCTATATTTCAGGCTTACTGCTGGTTCACATTTACACCCCTAATTTCAAACATCAATGAGATCACTGTGCGATGTAATGAACAACACTTCCATTTTTCATACCTCACGGACGTATCTAAACCACTACTTAACAGGGCCAGTACGCTTAAACCGCATATTATCGGCGGCGACCAACAAACTACAAATAATTCTGTCAAAGGCCTCTGAGCACGAGGTCGCGGGTTCGCTTCCCGGCCGCGGCGGCCGCTTTTCTGATGGAGGCGAAAAGCAAAAACGCCCGTGTGTACGAGATTTCGGCGCACGATAAAGATCCCCAGGTGGTCAAAATTAATCCGGAGCCCTCCACTAAGGCGCGCCTCATCGCCTGCGTTGCGTCGGCGCGTTAAACCCCACAATCAATCAATCAATCTGTCAAAGGCCTTCTTTCAGATGTTTTTCTCCCGATAACTTGTTTTCTTTTTGCCCCATTCTAAAGCGCGCGTGTGTGTGTGTGTGGTTGCGGGAGTTAGGGTGTATATGTCGGCATATATATATATATATATATATATATATATATATACATATATATATATATATATATATATATATATATATATATATATATATATATATATATATATATATATATATATATATATATATATATATATATATATATATATATATATATATACTTGCCCTGACGAAAGCAAGTCTCTTTGCTGAAACGTTGGCAACAATCGTGCTTTTACTTTGTTCGAAGTTTTTCTTCTCTTGTGTTCTCTACCATCTTCAAAGTTCTACTGTTCCCTGTATATATATATGTATATATATATATTTATATATATATATATATGGCAGTGGCTATTTTGCCGGCAGCCGGCAGATTAGCTTTGGAGAAAAGTTGCCGGCAGTTCCTTCCCATTGGCTGGCCCAGACCACGTGATTCTTCTGCCGGCAAGTTTCCGCGGGGGCTGTTTTGCCGGCTGCCGGCACATTTACAGAGTTGCTATTTTGCCGGCAGCCGGCACATTTCCGCGGGTGCTATTTTGCCGGCTGCCGGCACATTTTCGCAGCTGCTATTTTGCCGGCAACCGGCAGATTAGCCCGGGAGAAAAATTGCCGGCAATTTCCCGGCAATGCTGCCCAGCTGAGAGCCAATGCTGCTGCAGTCGTAGATGTCAACTTCAACGTTGTGGACAAGTTTTTGAGCTTTGCCGAGCTTGAGGAGAAGATTGATTGGTACTGTTCAGTGGATTACGCCAAGTTATAGAAAAAACGAGTCGGAAAGATTGCAGCGGGCTTGTCGAACTTTGACTCAGCCCGCCGCGAACCTTGACACTTTGATTACAGACAGTGAATGTTCCTTGGTGTTTCCTTTGTAGAATTTCAAGCAAAGTCGCAGAATAAAGAAGTGATCAACTAGAAAATCAAGATTGCATGGCTAGAATGCGCCACTGTTCATTTCAATGCTACGAAATTTGAAACACGAACCTCAAAAAAACATTATTTCTGCATGGAATTATGCAAAGCAGGCAGAAGTCCAAAAAACGTCTCATTTTGCGTTCATATACCAAACACAGTCAGACAGATTAAAAACAGCGACTTATGCACAATCGTAACACTGTCAAACTTTAGCTCTCGGCTGCTTGCTGTCCTTCCCACAGATGTGGCCCTTCAGGACTACATCGCGATTGATGATTGTATCGCCACGACTGGTCTCCTGACCGATGGAGAAATTATTAATGATGTCACGGGCACCCAGGAAGACCACGAATCTGACGAAGAGTCATGCGAGGAGGTGCAGCCGCGACCTCATCGCACCTCACGAGAAGTCTCGGAGGCGCTTTTGATATCGGAGGGCGTTTGCCTGAGCAGTTACAACAGTTTGCGGGCTGTTGGCCACTTGGAAGAGTTAAGAAAAATTGTAATGTCAACCGGAATCTGCGCGAAAAAGGAGACGACTATTAAAAATACTTCAGTAAACAAAGGTATGCGTCCCCAACGATATTGTAATGGAGTTTTTCCTGTTCATTCATTAATTCGGCATTCGGATAATTCGGACATTTTTCCCGCCGGTGCAGTGAGATCCGAATTAACGAATATATACATATATATATATATATATATATATATATATATATATATATATATATATATATATATACATATAACACAGAAATAAGGGTTGGCAGTCGAGAAAACCTCGGAAAGCAAAGGGGAGGATGTGGTAGATCATTGAAACAGATTAAGAATTTGGAAAGAAAGAAAGAAAGTGAAGAAAAAATGCCCGCCAGGTGGGATCCGAACCCACGACCTCCAGAATACCGGTCTGGTGCGATAACCACTACGCTACCGGCGGGGCGATTTTCCCCTTCACTTTCTGGGCTATTTATGTTAGGTATTTTTGTTTCCTGTGCTTGGGGGTTGCAGCCAGCGCCATTCGGACTACTCGGGGAGAAGGGGACCTTCTTTTTAACCCCCGGGTCGTGACTCGAGTGTCTACGACATGTCCAGAGTGGTCAACCAGCGTTGAACCCTGTTAAGCTCCCTATGGCACCAAGACTGCCAGAACAGAGGCCCTCGCTATGCATGTAGCGAATCAGAATAGGAAATGAGGGGCTCGTTGAAAATAACACAGAAATAAGGGTTGGCAGTCGAGAAAACCTCGGAAAGCAAAGGGGAGGATGTGGTAGATCATTGAAACAGATTAAGAATTTGGAAAGAAAGAAAGAAAGTGGAGAAAAAATCGTGGGCTCGGATCCCACCTGGCGGGCATTTTTTCTTCACTTTCTTTCTTTCTTTCCAAATTCTTAATCTGTTTCAATGATCTACCACATCCTCCCCTTTGCTTTCCGAGGTTTTCTCGACTGCCAACCCTTATTTCTGTGTTATTTTCAACGAGCCCCTCATTTCCTATTGTGATTCGATATATATATATATATATATATATATATATATATATATATATATATATATATATATATATATATATATATATATATATATATATATATAGGTCGTTTGAAGAGGTTTCTGTCGACTGGATGTGAAATACGTGTAAGAAGATCGCAATGGAAACAACAAAATTTATTGACTCAACGTTTCGGACGGCGACAGTCCTTTATTACGAGTAATGTCTTACAGAATGGAAGTTGTTTATATACAGTTCAAGCATTTGAGGCTCCAGGGCGGTGACGGACATTTCAAGTTGGAAAGAAATAAGGAAGCGAGAAAAGAGAATTAAAAAGCGAGAGAGGGAGGCAGGAATAAGAATGACATACTGACTGTAATGAAGCAAAGTAGAAAGCCGGGCTACTTGAAAATGGTTCATAACTGGAACTGCGCACAAAAAACTGGACCAAGAGAAGAGAACACACACAACGCAGTTGTGTGTGTTCTCTTCTTTTGGTCCAGTTTTTTGTGCGCAGTTCCAATCATGATTTTAATGCACACATCCGGTATAGCTATCGCGAAAGGAATTGGAGTGCATAATCCAGTGACTCAGCATTAACTAAAGCTTACTTTTAACAAAAGTGTGGCTAACAGATTCGATAAGGTGGCACCTAACAAATTATTCAGGATGACCAAATAATCTAATTCATTGGTAGTATTTATGTGCCTGTTGTAGGACTTTTGTTTTGTTACAAATATAAAAAATGTGCGCCATTGGTATTAAGTGCTGGTATTTGAATGCGCCAGTACGCAGGCCTAAATTTAAGGCTTCAAGGTTAGCGCGATGGGCGATTCCATAGCGACGATTGCGATTTCAACAAGAAAGGAAAGGGCAGAAAATATATCCCACCGTCATATCTCTTGGTGATGGCTTTATGAATAGTCGCTAGGACAACATAAAGTCTGGGCGAGAAAGTAGGTGGTAAATCATCGCCACTTCATCTGTTTTTCTAATATCTCGTAATTGTTTAAAGTTTGCTTTGCAATTGCGCCACTGTCCTTGGGGAACAGCAGAATTTTGAATTTTTGTTTGTATTTTGAGTTTACTG
The DNA here is from genome assembly GCF_048455015.1 of Haemaphysalis longicornis. Classification (NCBI taxonomy): domain Eukaryota; kingdom Metazoa; phylum Arthropoda; class Arachnida; order Ixodida; family Ixodidae; genus Haemaphysalis; species Haemaphysalis longicornis. Next base: position 303,349,682 of record NW_027526203.1, on the reverse strand, counting down.
TCGATTTAAACTCCTAAATGTTTCTTTTTTCGAATTTCAGTGATAATTCAACTAACCGAACCGGTTCGCGAACCGGTTCAAGCTCCCAAACCGGATCTTGAACCGGTTCGGTACGTAATTTTGTCGAACCGGAACTGCACTGGAACGAAATGATTTCTCCTGAACCACAACCGTAACCGAACTAGTATTTTTTCGGTTCGACACACTGATTGAAAAAAGCAGTGGCCTCACAGTGTTGCCAAGTAAAAATACTTGTCTTTTTTATTTGAGGATAAGAGTGGTTTCCCAATGATCCGGGTAAAGATTATGCTAGAGTTGTGAGACAAATGCCCTACCGACTCCACAACTCGACTCCTCACCATTAATCCCTCCGTGTTTTCCTCATCATGGTAAGCCTGCCCATCTCCATGCAGACTCTACCCGACACGATATGGTAAGGCCCTCGACCACCAACTTTGTCGCCTCTAGAAATCCCTTTCCCAGAACAGTGGGAGGGCTGATCATTGTAGGGTTTAACGTGCCGACGCAACGCAGGCGATGAGGAGCGCCGTAGTGGAGGGCTCCGGATTAATTTTGACCACCTCGGGATCTTTAACGTGCGCCGAAATCTCGTACACACGGGCGTTTTTGCTTTTCGCCTCCATCATAAAAGCGGCCGCCGCGGCCGGGAATCGAACCCGCGACCTCGTGCTCAGCAGCGCAATGCCTTAGCCTCTGAGCCACCGCGGCGGGTAGTGGGAGGGCCAGCTGGCCATTCGCACCTGGAGGATCAGCTTGAGCTGATCTCCCGGTAGTGGTTAGCTGCAACTGCTCAAGACATCCTGATCTAAGGACGTTGCCCTGGAGAGGAAGCAGCTCAAATTATCCCGTGTAGTCCACTTAACAAAGCTTTTTTCTCTTTTTTCTCTGAGCGTTCATCTCACATAACAAAGAACAGTCTTAACAGTGATGAAAGCGGGCCAAGCATGCACCCGGGATTTTGTGATCAGGGGAGCTTTAAGGTCCTTTATCGTGAGTGTTCCTCTTCATAAGTGACTCAATGTCGCCCCATGCCTGGAAACTCGTCGGTGTCACCAAGAGCTGGTGCGGCTCACTCACACGTCTATGGTTCGTTCTGCTCTGTGGCTGCAGGACCGCTGAGAAAGGCCAACTAGCGCTACACGTGCTAGCGTTGTCGGCGTCGTGCCAGCCCATCCGGGACCCGCGAGGCCGCAACCTAGCCCAGCTGCTGCGAAAGACTTCCACGGACCCCGTGCCGAGGAACCGGTTCTCAGAAGCAACCCAACTGCTGGCCTTATGCTCGCTCGGTGACCGCGGCCGCAAGCTGCTGGACACCGCCATGACTAACATCCGCGAGCTCGCCTCAGAGAGCCCAGGTGACGGACCACATCTTGCGATACTCTCGCTACCGTGGCGGGAAAAAGCATCGTAATGTACGCTCGTCCCCACTGTGCTCAACGCCATTCCCTCATCGCATGAAAAGTTCTAGCATTGCGAAAGATACAACCGCCGTGCATCAAACATCTTGCGAGTTCTAAGCATGGAGGCTAAGGTTGTCGTAGATGGTAAACATCGTTTTAATGACATACTGCGGTACTGAAAAAGGTGTACTGTAAGGACAGAAGGTAATATTACTCCTTTTTCAGTTGACTTCCTACCTCATGATAACAAATATCTATAGTTTCTCTCCGGTGTCGTCTGATGTTTACTAGCAGAATGCAGAAATAAATTTATTTTGTGCCAGTGCATGGGAAAGTCGTTTTTATTTATTGATTTATTCGCCAAGCTTTGGGCGGCATTATATCCCAGTGAACCTAATGCCCTGTTTCTATCTTTTTGGTGGGAACGCCTGCCGGCACTGCAGCAGCAGTCATGGACTCCATTGCAATGAACGTATTGGCGGTGGCTTGCCTGAGCGATAACCGCATTGGCGGCCGCTCGTCAGCCGTCTACGACGCGCTGAGACCTGTGGCCCAGTTGCAAAAACGAGATGGCAGCTTCGGGGACATTCACACCAGTGGTCTTGTGACACAGGTAATACAGGTTGAACTCTGGGCGCTTAGTGCCACAGCTGACATCAGTGTTCATATTCGCAGTTACAGTTTGCTGAGGGGCCAAGCATACGAGAAAAACAAACGCTTGTAAACCTCAAAAAAGTATTGTGTGCGTGTGTGCATGCGGGTACGCACGGGCACCTGCCCTTCAGGGGAGGAATTAACGCGGATGTGACGTCACGTTTGCTCGCAGCGTACCCGCGCGGTGTGTTTACATTTTTCCCAGTGCTACCTACACGGCGTGTGCGCCGTAGTGGCCGTAGTGGTTCAAGTAGTCGCGTTGGACTTTTGCTGTCGACCCAAGAACTCGTGAAGTATCGGTGGTTGTCGCCCTGTCAACCTTCGTTCAACAGCTCCAGCGTCTTCTGGCTCCACGGCTTTGTAGTTAGCTGTGGCCGTTCAACTGTCCACCATCGGCCGACTCAGGTGAGCACTCCTTTTTGACGGGTTTGCAATCAGTTCGCATATCTCCTACTGAAAAGCTTGCTTTCTGCTCGCGGCAGTTATATTAGCGACGCTTACGAAATTCTTAACGGCGCGTTCTCACCGTCTTGCATTATTGTCGCTGTTTATGCTGCTCTGTGCGCGTCTGTCGGCGATCGCGACCTGTTGACGGTTTGTTGCACGGCGCGGAAACTCGCTCGCATGCAAACCCGTCTCGCCCATGGCGTTTCCTTGCCTCTTCTTTAATGTGGTGTCATTAACATCACTTGTTATCCTCGACGCTTTTTCTAGACAACGTGCCTTGTGCTAACCGATCTTAATATTGTAACGAAAATGAACTTGCAGTACGATCTGTTGGTGAAGTTAGGAGCGTGACAGGACGCTGTTGGCAAGGTTTTCATGTGTGCGTGTGGTTCGTGAGGGCGTTGTAACACGCTCCTTTAGCCTGTTGCACTCGTTGCTGCATCCAACACTTTTGCTTGCCAGGAGATGCCTGCCAAGGGATGCTTACTTCGTTATATGTTTTCATCTTTAATAGTGGGGCCAATCATCGCTCAATAACCGATGGAAATTCAGCGGGAACGACCCGGATAACGCAGGGCGGCCTAGAGCACTGCTTCTGTGGTCTTCGCTGTCGTTTGCCCTTTTTTAGTCATCCTAGATTGTTTATTTACTGCTGCCTCAACGGTGTTTCATTCCTCATGTTCCATGTCTTTCTCTTGCAGCATCTCCTGACTGCAGTCACGGTGCCCCTAGCCTGCCTGCAGCACTCATCCTGCCATTCTAGTGGGGACTGATGTTTGCAGGCCACTTGTCACAACCAAACGGGTTCCCGACTTTGCCTGGCTTGTTTATTGATGGTATACTTTAGATCCACCGCTGCGTTCTCCCTCTGTGTACATTTCAAGCGAGGGTTTACAGTCACACGGTAGTTGATAGCCATGGAGACAGCAGCGTGTGTACTGAAAATCAAGCTCAGTTATTTAGGCCAATGTCAAAAAACCAACCTGGTCTACGCATCCATTCCAGCCTGACATTTTCAAGTACAAGTCTTTCAGTAAGTAGTGTAACAATGAAGAGGTAGGGATAGCTCATGCACTGCTTATTTGCTACCTTCATTTTTTTTACTGATGAAAATTTATGGATGATGCTATATGTACCACCTAGTGAGGTCCCACCAGAAATTGTTATATGCACTACCGATATAGCACAATCTATGAGGCGGGCTGGCTTGACCTTCGTGCAAACAGCATCGTACGTGGTTTCCATCACGATAAAGTTTGCACTGTATTCTTGGGTGTGTAATGGGTTATGGCTGACCACAGGGTCGTTTACGGCGCCTTCCAGCTTCCAGTGGAGGCAGGAACATAAATTACGTTGTCGGCCAGGGCACAATACATGCTGACACTACCATAGATATACCGTGCCTCGGATGCCCGCGTCATTTTTTTTTTTAATTTTGAGTTTTCTGTAAGGAAGGATGTATCTAGTGACCCTATGCTGTCTATCCTTGGTTTTTGCAAACACTCTAAGTAATATCGCACGGTAGCTTTATTCGTCTTAATGAGATTTCTCAGGTGCCAGATTGCTCAGATCTCGCATGGTTTCCTATGGCTGCAGGGATGTACAATGTCTCGGGTTCGATTATTGGCTGCTGAGGCTGCATTGAATTTATAAAGCAAAAAGAATTAACCTTCTGTACACGATGTCTTGGTTTACGCTAAAGATCCTTGAGTGAGAGGTCTACCACGCTGCCCTGTGCCTTATAGTGCGAAGTGCCCTCAGTTTACTGGATTATGCAGCAGTTACTTAGTGCCTTCTCATGTAAACTCTTGAGTGCAAACGGGAGAAGGTGCACCTACCTCGCCTTGAGCTGTTAGACTAAGTTGCCTTTTTCGCACGACGTCTAAGCTGTGTGAGAAAGCCATACAGGGCTGAGAATGTTGTAAGAAACGCTTCTTATGTGAAGCAGCTCATACATAGCGTTTAAAAAAAGCTTAAGTCACATTATTTTGCAGTGCGCTCTTTAAACGTTTTACACCCCTCCTACCGCCGTGCTTTTATTGTTAATAAAGGCGCTTTGCATATGTAGACGCAGGAAAATGAAGCAGGAAGACATATAGATATTTTTTTCAGCTGCACAGTGTCGCTGGCTATGCACCTGACACAATGCTGTTTGTTCATCACGGTTTGCAGTGTGCTTTGAAACAGTTTGTTACCAAGATCCAAAGACTCACTTGGCAATTTCATGTCAGGAATGATACAAAAAGATTATCTGTGGAAGCAATGCCCATATTATTCTTGTCATTTTGTAGTTTATGAGAGCTGCTGCAGCCAAGCATTCTATGGTATATTTATGAACTAGAAAATACATGGAAAAGGCAGTCTCTAAGCTGGAGGAAAACTATCGAGTAGCATCTGCATTTAGTTTAAATAGTGGCGTGTTGCCCAACTGCTGGGCAACCGCTATTAATTTTATGCCATGTCAGATGCCTATGATTGTGCTCAAGTATGTGAACTCTTAGGCAGTTACATGTTGATAAAAAAATTCCGTGCTATCTTCATTCATTCTCTGCAACTCGTTTGTGCTCATGGGGAGCATTCGGAGTGAGACGGTTAGCATAATAAAAATCAGAATACGCCTTACTCAGTTGGACTCAAGATATACCTGATCAGGACACGTCTACTTCTGAATGCTTAAATACCTGATCATATATGAAAAATGGCCAACTTAAAAAGCTGAAGGAAAAGAAGCAGCCCCACCCCTTCACCGCAAAATAAAAAGAAGACGAGAAGAAACTATTTTACATTGTTTGCAGGCAATTAAAAATAGGTCTGCATGCAAAAGGTCCAGGCGCGGCTGTTGTTTCTTACGCTTTCAAGAATAAATTAATACTGTTGTTGTTGTGCAATATAAAGTGAATTTTTCTTACACTACTTCCGCGGCTTCAGTTGTCCTTTCTGGGTGACCTAGGAGACTAAAGGTGCAAAGTAATTAACAGTACGGCTATGTTGGTTGTAAACAAGAGCACAAAAGTACGCATGGCAAAATTCAGGACTTTTGTTGTGTTGTTTTTCATTTATAGTTAATTTTGTTTTGTCCTATGGCACAATGCAACTCTCGAAACCACCTTTCCTGGGAAACCTATTGAGCACAATTTTTCATACCAGGCAATATTACGTGCAATGGCTGCACAACACTTTTTGCTTGAATATGTGGCTAAAAAATGTCTTTGCTATTTTGAAGCATGCAGTTTTCTTTGCCAGTCAGACAAAATGGGGCCAGATGCCATCTGTGCAGAACCGCATGTGACCGCACCATGGGAGGAGGAGGACAAACATTTTATTGAGCCTTTAAAGGCCCCTTAGGGGACGTGGTGACCGGCGTACCGGTGACCACAGCAGCCGTCGCCGTGACCACCCGTTGGGTAGACAGGTCGGAACTTCCCAGCGCCTCAGCCCAGTGCCCACCGTCTACTAAGAGGGGATAGGGGTTGTGGGGACAGTTCCAAAGGAGATGGTCCAGAGTTTCCACTGCTCCGCAGGCCGGGCAGTTGGAGGAGGTGTAGACGGAAGGATAAATATGGTGCAGGTGGTGGCAACAGGGGAGGGTATGGGTTTGCACCAGTAACCATAGCCGCTCTTCTCTGTTGGATAAATCCAGGTGTGCGGGAGGGAGTTGGTGGCGTGAGAGGCAGTAATGGGCCGTAATGTCTTGGGAGGTCAAGAGACTGTCCCGAGCTGATAGGGCTCCGTGAAAGGGTTCGAGGCTAGGGCCTTCTCGGACGGTGAGCTCTCGAGCGGCCCTATGTGCTGCCTCATTTCCGCCCACGCCCGTCTGGGCAAGAGTTCAGATCAGCTCTGTGGGTACGGTAGGAGGATTTTTGAAGAGAATTCCGAGCGCCAGGGGCGAGATCATGCCTCTGGTGTAATTTCGAATGGCCGTTTTCGAATCCGATATGATAGTGGTAGGGGGCGGCCTATTTTTAAGGGATAGGGCGATTGCCGCCTCTTCCGCCTCAGCGGGTCGGATGGTGCGGACTGTTAGGGAGTTAGAGGAGGAGTGTTGGGATGGTTGATTAGTGCGACAGCGTATGCGTCCTGCCATCGGTAGCAAGCTGCGTCCACGTAAACCGTAGTGGGGTGGACGGGGTATTTCTCTGTAAGCGCTTGTGCCCGTTGTTCCCTACGCTGCTTGTTGAAAACAGGGTGCATATTGCTCGCTAAAGGGCGGATAGTGAGGGAGCTATGAATGTCGGGTGGTACCAGGAGCCTGTCGTCACAGAGAATAGGGGCTTTAAGGTTAAGAGTAGCAAGGAGAGTGCGACCGGTGGGGGTGAATGAGAGCCTATTTAGCTGACCGATAAGGTGGGCTTCAATGAGTTCCTCTGCCGTATTGTAAATGCCGAGTTTCTCGAGTCTGGCAGTGGTAGTGCTCTGAGGGATTTGTAGAGCCGTTTTGTAGATCTTTCGAATGAGGCAGTTGACTTTAGAGAGTTCGGTACGCGAGGGCAAGAGATACGGGAGGGAGTAAGTGAGACGGCTGAGCACAAATGCCTGTATCACCCGGATACGCTCCATTTCTTTGAGCCCCTTATTGTGGGCAGCAATCCTGCGTATGAGGGTGATCGTCTGATTCACCTGAGAAGTCAGCTGTGCTGGGTACTTACTGTTTGCGCGATTGCGCTGTATGCAGAGCCCAAGTATTTTCAGGACTACCACTTGGGGAACATCCCTACCGCCCATCCGGACCTCAATGGCGGGTGTCTGGGGTAGGTTGCCAGTTGGTTTGGCGGGGAGGATTAAAAGCTCAGATTTTTCAGGTGAGCATCCAAGCCCAACTTTGCGAGCGGCGGCGGTAACTAAGTCAGTTCCCTGTTGGAGAGCCTCCTCGATTTGAGCGTCGCTGCCTCTGGTGGTCCACAGCGTAATATCATCGGCGTAAGTGAGGGACTGCGGCGAGCTTACTGGGAAGGTGGATTAGGGCAATGTTAAATAGGAGCGGGGATAATACTGCGCCTTGAGGCGTGCCAATGGTTGGGAGATGGATAGTGTTGGATTGTACGTCGCTGAGCTGAATAACCGCCATGCGGTTCGAAAGGAAGTTACGGATATAGTTGTACGTGTGGCTACCCGGAGCCAAAGTGGCAACGTTACGCAGAATAGCCTGGTGTGATACGCGATCAAAAGCTTTCTCAAGATCTAGTGCCAAAATGGCTGAAATATCTACTTTTGAAGGGGCAGCGATAATTTCGTGTTTTAATTGCAGGAGCACATCTTCGGTTCCCGCACCGTGTTGTCGTTTTTTGCCAATCGCTTGTTACCCCTACGGGAACCACAGCACGTGTAGTGACTGCCATAATCTTTGTCTCAGCCTTATAAATTGACGTGAACCTTTTTCCTCCTTAGTTAAAACAGATTTCCTTTTTGTTGTTTGATCCTGTTTACAGTAAGAACTATTTTTTGTAGAGAAAAGGAACTGCCACCTGAAGAAAACCACCTCTGCTTCAAAAATGCAATGATCAAGATTAGTATCATACTACAATGAGAACATATAAATGTTAGAATGTAAAAAATTAGCCATATACATAAATAACTAATAAAGTGTGCCTCTGCGCAAATTGGTTTTCAATACATAAACAAAGGAGTGCTTCAAAGAAAAAGGACAAGAAAAAAATTACACCATCTTTTCGTGGGGAACCCTGAGGAGATGCGAAGCATCATGGGGGTTCCGTGTGGTTCCATTGTGTTGTTTCATTTATCGGAGCACGAATGGGAACGTAATCTGCACCCCCATGGTGCTTTTGGTTTAAGACCAGTGTGCCCCCTTAGAAAAAAAGAATTTGACTTTTTTGGTAGACAGCTCAATAAAAGACCTCCCAAAAGCAAAGATTGAAGTGTGTTTCCACCTTACTACTCTAGGGTGCTGATGGCAACTGCCCTGGATGAACCTCTTTTAAACTTTATTTCAGGAAATGAGTGAAGATCAACCCCCTTTTACGATGGGGCGCTACATGAATGGGTCATTTTTAGCCACTAGATTCAATGTCATGTCTTCATCTTCTCTCTAAGGGGTTTTGGCACTTCCCCTTAAAGGTGATTTACCTTGACTTGTGACAGCCACGCAGCACTTTTTTCATTTGTAACATCATGGCAATTTGCAGTACCACTTCCAGTTTGGTTCCTCCTACTGTGTACTGCGGAGTACAGAGTACTGGGTGGTAGTAGTGTCGCCAGCAAGCAGTCCTCTAGCTCCCACGTTGCTGTTCATCTATACCATCCAGCCACACGCCTGGTTGACGGGAAAGTACAGTGGCTACTAAGACTCCCAACCCTTAATTTTGTCCATTCGCCCTATTCTTCGTCCTTGTTCGGCTGCGTGTGAAGGTTCAGACGCAACTGCTGTGCTCTTCTATTGCTCCGTCTCCTATCCAGAGAGTTCCTCTCCGCAGTTATGTGCAAATCTGTGGCTGTTGTCAGTTTCATCATTGCTCTTTGCTCTCTGTTACTTGTTCTTTCATGTGTTCATTAATTGGTATAATTACAAGGAAAAAAATGTGCACCCTTTTGTCTTACGACAATAATGGCTTTTTTTTCTTTAACGTTTATTGAAATGTAGAAAAAACACCCGGGGGTCTCTTGCTAGTGCATCAGACCCCCTTAGGGGTAGCGATAAGTTAAGGTTCACAACGGGTATGGGTGGGAAATAGCAAGGGAAAAATAGTGGGTTGGGATATGAAATGCAGGAGAGTGTCCCACACTGCCTTCGCTAAATTAGGTGGGTAGGAGGGATGCAGGAGATAATTTAAGGAATTTCGTTGTAAGTTAGTGGGAATGGTGTCTAGGAGAACCTGTCTTTCAGTTTAACTCAAAGTTTTCTCATGAGGGATTCCTTGCTTGATTGTCATTTGAGCTTGGACGTTGCCTCATTGAGCTATCACTTTTACTTGCATGCAGTTTGGACTTTTGATGGCAGTGGCTTTGAAACTTCGCCGCTTGACTTTGCATGACGAAAGCTTCGCGTTCAGCTATCGTCGTCATTAGATGGTGAGGTGCACTATTTTTGTCTAATTTTGCATGTCGATGCACCGCTATCCAGATTCAAACTGCTTCGACCATGTTGTAATGGTGTCACGGAATAGATGTTAGTTTCACACCGCGAGGGTCCTGATTTGTTTTACTGCAGGAAGCGTTTTTTTTTCTGCACTTCTTTACCCACGATCATTATCATTGTCAGAGAAAGTTGGCTTTTCTGCAATGCCTTTTTGGCATGGCATATTCCACTGGTGAGACATAGAAAGTTTTGCTTCAAAATCGGGTCTTCAAGCACTTTTGGTCCAGTGAGTAGCAATCTGCACGTATTTGTAACCATACAATACTGAGCAAGCACCCTTTGATCCTTCATGTCTTGTGCCAGCAGTCTCGTCATCCAACACATGAAAGTGCCCTCGACTTTTGTCCGCACTTTTCACTTATCCCTGACCCAGTAACTTTTGATTCCCAGTGTTGCGCATGTCACATTTTCATCCAGGGTCACCTTGGGGCAGATGTTTGTATTTTTATCAAGTGGTTTAGCCGCGGAGCATGCTTCGCACTCTTGTGTGAGCAGCATTATGACGCCTTGTTGCTTGTCAAGCAAGTGATGCGATGTCATGTCAATAAACATTCTTCAGTGTTTGTGACTACTTTCGTGTTTTCTTGGCTTCACTTTCACATAGTGAGAGTTCCTATCCATCAAGAAGCATACACTTACAAATGCTAGGTATTCTTATTTTTTCTTGGAGGTGACGTTTACGAAGTTTCCTTGGCAACACAGCATAACATCAAAACAAATAAAACCAACTAAAATGGCAAATGTGGCATATTGTTAAAAATAATAAACGGTGCAAAAACAACAAAGCACGAGAGAGATAGAGAGCATGAAAAGTAACAGCACTGCCTGTTTGTACTGTTTTGTTGTTTTCGTGCTAAAAATTTTCAAATAAATAAATATGCAAGGAATGCAGTTGAAGTACGGTAACTTTTTATTCGAGCTTGTCCCTTGGACATACAAGTACATTTCTTGAATCGATAGCTGGAATGCTGGATGCAATTTTCGATATTAGGCAAGCACTGGATTCTCGAAGGGACACAACAGTAAGCTGGTTCAATTCTTATTTGTAATTGCATTGTTCAGTTTAACCAGTACAAAACATTTTGGCCAAAGTCCAAAGCATTGGTTTAGGTAGAACAAAAAAAATGCCTGTGTGCGAAGATTTTGAAGCATGTCAAAGGTTTATAGGTGGCCTGACTTAACCTATAGCCCTCCACTGCAGTACCCCTCATAGCTGGCCCGAGCTATGCCGAGCTTTGCCACGTGAAACCTAAAAAGTCGAATTTTGATGTTTACAGCTGCGCTGTGCAATGTATAAGCCTGGTATAATTTACTCTTCAGTATTTTTACTCTATCCAGGTTTTCTGTTTATTACACCACAATCAAAGTGTGCAGCCAGTGTTGAATTGACGAGAGTCAACCAATTCAGGTTGAAAGCACAAAATGCTCTCTAACAGAAATGGCAGTCTTCACATGTGATCAAATACGTAGTTCTTTAGCACTAAAGAAGGCCACTGCAGAATGCCAGGAGCGTAAAATATACTCAATGAGGTGCAGTTGGCCAGTGCGTAATTTAAACAGCATTGTTTTAAGACAAACGGAAATCGGTGAAACAGCCATGAGCTTCTGACAGCAGCTATCATCGTGATTGGCCAATTCACCTGAGTGGGGATGTTATGGCTATGTGTTGTAGCTTGAGCGTGTGGCCTAATGAATTGCCAAGAAATTTCAAACTCATTGTATGTCGGGTTGCTTGTACCTGTGGACGTTTTTTTCAGTTTAAGGTCATAATGCGCTCCCTGGGCCCACCTTTAGTCAGCTAGACCCACTGAGCTATAGTGGTGTCAAGGATGTGGTGCTGGACGTGCACTAGGGAGGTCCTGGGTTTGATTCCCATTGGTTTCAACTCTTCCCAAAGTTGTTTTGAACACAATTCACTCTTTGTTCTCTTTGCACTGCCGGCCAATTTAGGAGCTGTTGTGCTAGTACAGACAGCGAATAGTGGCTTCTTAGTCAATGGGCCACACATTGCTTTCGCGTTGATAAGGTAGTTTTCAAGATTGTGTGTTACGATTGGTTACAGCTGCTACATTTAAGGGGCTTAAATCGAACCATGTACAAATTGCAGGCCTGTCATAAATGGGTACAGGTGATTATCCAGATGTATAAAACTGTGCCTACTGTCAAGGCATGCCGTGAATTTGTTGGTGGAATGGACGTTTACAAACATGCATTCGCATGATTTCCACTGCAGCATAAAAAAGTGAGGCTCCCTAGATAACGACATAAAAGATGCATTGTAATTTTGCCGCTCCCAAGTAGTACACTACATAAGACCAGCACTGCTTCCCCTCGTGGTGCTTTGGGCGGCTCACAGCAAAGTCCACTAAGCATCAGAATCAGCTAGTGCTTGATGTAGTTGTTACATCTATTCCCTTTGAAATGCAAGCTGCTCGACACCAGATTTCACTACACTAATAACATTAGAATTGGGTTAGACAAGTTAAATGAACTGGAAAGCTGCGGGTGAAAAGTATGATCAACATAACAATTCCAACAGGGACAAGACCACCTTGTTTTGGGAGCTTTACCCAAAAAGACCAAGGCACTTAGCAACGAAAAGAGCCCCAGCTGAAAACGGAGCAAGGCCTCACGGCTTGTGGAGGGTGCTCCTCATGGTAGAATGTAACTGCCTGTCATCATGTGATTTCGATTGCCCAGGCATCTTCACCACCACTGTGTTGACATTGAAGGAAGGTGACAGGAAAGTGTCCGCAAATTCGTGGGTCAAGGCTACTATTCCTGTTGACACTGGACAGACAAAAGCCAAAATTACTACTAAACTAGTTTTCTGCTCTGCACAACAAAGGGGTCACTTTCTTATTTTGCCAAAGTTAATAACATGCCCTTAAATAATCCATGCATGACATATGTTCATCACAGATGGGTTTGGGTGCTTCAAATTATTTGTTATACGGAACATTTTTTTCTGCACTGAGCAGTGCGAACTCGCAGGAAGCAGTTTTATTTCGTGTAAGGCATTTCCAAGAGCAACGCAATCACTTTGTTCCCTGTCTACCTTACTCATACTATCAATTCGTAAATTTATACCAGCAAATAGAAAACAAACAGAAGGACGAACACAATTTAGCACACGAGATATCCCCAGCTGTCCACTGCTTTGATACTCGGTGAAAGACTTGTAACGGTAAAGCTGGCATAGATCCGTAGATCGTTTGGTTTTGTTTTCACTGGCATTTCCTGTACACACGCTCCTGTCTTCATGGCTATCCACTGCCACGTTAGTGTAAACCCTCGCTTGAAATGTACACAGAGGGAGAACGCAGCGATGGATCTAAAGTATACCATCAATTACAAGCCAGGCAAAGTCGGGAACCCGTTTGGTTGTGACAAGTGGCCTGCAAACATCAGTCACCACTAGAATGGCAGGATGAGTGCTGCAGGCAGGCTAGGGGCACCGTGACTGCAGTCAGGAGATGCTGCAAGAGAAAGACATGGAACATGAGGAATGAAACACCGTTGAGGCAGCAGTAAATAAACAATCTAGGATGACTAAAAAAAGGGCAAACGACAGCGAAGACCACAGAAGCAGTGCTCTTGGCCGCCCTGCGTTATCCGGGTCGTTCCCGCTGAATTTTCATCGGTTATTGAGCGATGATTGGCCCCACTATTAAAGATGAAAACATATAACGAAGTAAGCATCCCTTGGCAGGCACTCCTGGCAAGCAAAAGTGCTGGATGCAGCAACGAGTGCAACAGGCTAAAGGAGCGTGTTAAACGCTCTCACGAACCACACGCACACATGAAAACCTTGCCAACAGCGTCCTGTCACGCATCTAACTTCACCAACAGATCGTACTGCAAGTTCATTTTCGTTACAATATTAAGATCGGTTAGCACAAGGCACGTTGTCTAGAAAAAGCGTCGAGGATAACAAGTGATGTTAATGAATGCCATGGGCGAGACGGGTTTGTATGCGAGCGAGTTTCTGCGCCGTGCAACAGACCGTCAACAGCTCGCGATCGCCGACAGACGCGAACAGAGCAGCATAAACAGCGACAATAATGCAAGACGGTGAGAACGCGCCGTTAAGAATTTCGTAAACGTCGCTAATATGACTGCCGCGAGCAGAAAGCAAGATTTTCAGTAGGAGATATGCAAACTGATTGCAAACCCGCCAAAAAGGAGTGCTCACCTGAGTCGGCCGATGGTGGACAGTTGAACGGCCACAGCTAACTGCAAAGCCGTGGAGCCAGAAGACGCTGGAGCTGTTGAACGACGGTTGACAGGGCGACAACCATCGACACTTCACGAGTTCTTGCGTCGACAGCAAAAGTCCAACGCGAATACTTGAACCACCACGGCGCACACGCCGTGTAGGCACCTCTGGGGAAAATGTAAACACACAGCGCGGGTACGCTGCGAGCAAACGTGACGTCACATCCGCGTTAATTCCTCCCCTGAAGGGCAGGTGCTTGTGTGCGTGTGCGCTGGGTCCGCGTGCGTGTGTGTGTGTGCGGCTGCGCGTGTCTGCGTGTGTGTTGTTTGTGTGTTTGTTCTGTACGGATGCGTGCGTGCGTGTGACCGCGTTTGTGTGATTGAGTGAGTGAGTGAGTGAGTGAGTGAGTGAGTGAGTGAGTGAGTGAGTGAGTGAGTGAGTGAGTGATGGTAACTTCACCCTCACTCCGTTTGGAAATATGGGGGCACTAATACACGAGGAATGCGGAAAAAGGGAGGACAGTAGACCTTTTGTCATGTCCGAAAGGGTTTGAAATTAACTTTAGGACTACTCTCCGGCATATTAACGCCCGTTCCCTCGGGATGGCGCTAGCCCACTCACCACTTTCAAATGTCGCATGAAGTTGCTCCGGGACGCCCACTGCGGCCATGCACTCTTATTTAGCATTTAAGCACGGAGCAAGAATAAAATAGGAGGGGAAACTGAGCTTCATGGGGCAACCTGATAACGTCACAAGCACTTGGCGAACGGCAAGTTTCCGGCATCTGGCGGCGAGCGAAGGAAGTGCGCGATCATCGCCACGGCCGACGCGCGATCTGTTCGCGCTCGCCCAGTCCAACCCGGCCGCGGCATCGCGTCGGGATTTCGCCGGGCCGCCGAAACATTCCGTGGCCGAAGCGAGAGTATTTGCGCTCTTCTGCGCTTCCGTTGGCTGAAGAGCCCGCCTTCGCGACTAATTTTCTGTCAAATTTCTGTCAATATGTAAAACCTGTAAACGCACGGCCTTATCTCGCGTGGGATGCGCTCCAAGCGAGTTGAGTGCACCGGCCAATTTATTGGTCATGCGACAGTGCACTGAGAAGTGCCAGCATCACCAACGTTGTGGGACGATGACGTGCGCACCCGCACGCGCGCGCTAAGTCCGAGATAAACGCGCGTTCCGTCCCCACATCGCGCAGCAGCTCGAGCGCATAGCGATTCATGCCTTGTGGCGAATGCTGCAAACAACAGCAATGCTTTTAATACATTCAACCAGGTGCCGCTGTCAAATTGTTCGCCGCCGCAGCTGCGGAGCTCCGTAGGTCGCCGCAGTTATCATTGCGACATTATTTGGTCTCTCGATCACGCCGGCCGCAATGGGCGTTTCTCCTATATATTCTTGCTCCGTGCATTTAGGGGACTGATGCACTAAAGACCTTTGTCGCCAGGAAGACTTCGAATCAGTCGGCGTCGTCTGACGGTTTACAATTCTTTGTAAGATAAATTCGGCGTACGAGCATTACAACACAGCTCAGTAGTAGTGGTACATAGGTGCGATAGGGGTACAGAGGGGTAGTAAGGGGACAGAGGGTAGTGGTGGGTTACCTTGTACTGTTCTGCGGAGAAAGCGTACATTGCGCTCCTTCCTAGCCCTGTTATTGGTCAGCATAATCAAGATCCCACCGGAAGCATGGGAATTTGTTCTGCTGCAGAGCAAAGCGTACTATAACAGCTTTCTGTCGTTTACAAGAGAATAATTCCCAGATCTGTCTGTAATGCTAAGGTTCCCTTCTATTATGAACCCTTAAGACATGGGGAGGCACTACTGAAAATAAATTGTTAGAACTAAAACTGGAAGAGCACTCAAACGGATTCCTGCGACCCTAACAGCCTTCTTTCTCCGCCATTTTGTTCCTTTAACGCGTTCTAGTTTTGCGACGAATGATCACAAAGACACTGCTTAAATTTCATTCAAGTAATTGGCTAGGAAATATGCCCAGTCGTAAATTGCAAACAAGCGCGTAATGTTTCGTGCGCTCCTTGGAGGGCGTGCAGCATCGCAGGTCATCCGTTTTCACAGAGTGGAAGGGCACTAATTTTTGTATTTTATTTATTCCCTTGGCATCCTTTCGTTGATGTTTGAAGTACTTACGACGCCTTGTTCCACGTGGCATCGGCTTAGAATAGTGGCTAAGTCATTTGCTCGCCACCCCATGTCCATGAGTTCGATTCCCGTACCTGTCACAGTTTTATTATTTAGATGCCGTGAATGTGGCTTCTGTCGTTTCCGCTTTGCTGTGATGGCGGAACTTACGGCAACGGCTGAAAAACGCAGCTGTCTAGCGCGCCTGTTTCACAGACGATTTCTTGGCGTCGTTGGTTGGGAGTGGCTTTCTGGCATTGGAATTGTGGGGGCCGCATTTTTTAAGCCGTCTTCCGATTCCAAGCGCTGTACCATTTAAAAAAGCCGCTCCTGTTACAATTATCTATGGACAGGCATTATATACAGTCATACCAATTATTTTGCCTTGCAGTAGCAACGGTAAACGCCATTATACATTGTTTAGAGCAAATGAATCTTTTCTCCACGTTTGAGGCAGAACGTGAGCGCGTGAAGTAGGGAAGCATTGTTATTTTAATTGAGAATACGCGCTTCATTTGGAAGTCGAAGTTTTAATCCACGAAAGCCTCTGACGGCCGACCGCTCATTGCTGGCAACTGCAACGCGTGAAATGTCTCTTGAAGGTGGCCGCGCGATTATCATGGGACGATGAGCAGGGTCCTTTGGCGCCATATCTAATAGCCGCTGTCTGGAAAAGGAATGGTTTCAGCTCTCGTTCTAAAGCTCCTGCTCTAAAAGCCATCGCGTTACACCTTGTTTTCCAAAACATTCCGTAAAGCACGAAACTTTGATTGACCCTACTACGCAAGTAAAGCCTTGGGACGCAGTTTGAAAATTACGCTTCTTTTTGTACTGCACACCGACGCATGCACGTACAGAACAGTGGGGCTCGGACTTGACGCGGAAACAGATTACCACAGCTCACGACTTACACGAACCCCTTGATTTAAAAAAGGTTGAAATAACGATGTTTCTTGGCAACTACAAGTTACTTGACTTAGCCAACATATGAGCTGTATTTCCTGAGAAACCCTCAAAAAAACCTCTTCAGAATCATTTTCTTTCCTCCCCCCCACCTTTCCCTTCATCTCTGTTCATTACAATTTTCCATCTCCGAATAAAGCGCACTAGCCTCCTGACTCTTGCGATTTTTGTGTACGGGGCTATCTCACCGAGGGCATCAGCGGAATTATCACCAAAGCTCACTAACAATCGCGTAACAGTAGCTATGTGATTCGTTACATAAAAATTAGGAACACTTAATGCAAATACGTCTGATTTTGAGAAACTGCAAAGTACTTGTATAATTTCCTCCGCTTTTCTTTGTAAACAAAAGCTGCCTTTCATCCTTTGAAATTCTAGGATATAAGCAGTAGCTCTCATGACTAAGTTGCTGTTTTATTTAATTGCGTACGGTCATATGCGACCAGAAGTCCCAAAAGCGCAGCAGCTACCCTAGACTCAAACATTAAAGTAATCGACAAGAAGTTGCCGGAACTCATTCCAACTGCATTTTTCGCCCCACAGCAACACCTTGTCTGTGAGGCTTGCGGTGGCATAGGTGGCTGCGAATTCATTTAGATCACCTGAGTATCTTCAACGCGCACCCAAATGTCGAAACACGGCCGTCCTTGCTTTTCGTCTCCATCGAAAAACCGGCAGCCGCGGCTGGAATCAAACCAGCATCTTCATCCCTGTGCTGCACCTTGTTTCCTCCTTACTCCGGTGAATTCAGTAAATTCTTAGCCTGTTTGCAAAACTGCCAGCTAACTCAAGTAATTACTCACGCCAGAAGAGAAACTTAACACAGTTCTAACATATTAGACCTTATCCTGATGTGCGATCCACGCAGCCTAGAGTCTGTCCATTACCTAAAAGAAAGGAGCAATCACAAAATTATCCTCGCGTCTTTCAGTTTTACTTTTCCACAGGATAAGCCTACTTCACAACGGATAAAGATGAACGACCGCGGTAATTACGAAAGCATAAATACCCATCTCGAACAATTTTCACTGACTACGAACGGGAATTCCACAGCCGCTCGGTTTAAATCAATTAGAAATTGTTTGTCGATAAATTAAATGAACTGACGGAAACTTTCATACCAAGTATCACCATCAAAAACAAAGTATCGGCCCCGTGCTTCAATGACTCAATAAAAAACTAATAAACCAGAAAAAGCGCCTGTTTAGATCCGCAAAAACAAAAAAAAAGCCCTCTCTTTGGAAGGCGTCCCCTGACGCCATTAAACACCTTTCGGTTACGATTCAGAGCGTTAAACGAGACTTTTTTTCGACAACGCTTCCCCGCATACTCAGCAGTAACCCTAAAACATTTTGGAAAACGATAAACCCAAGTAACACATCGCCAATAGCCATATCAGGTCCCAACGATAAATCTTTAACCGACGTAGACGCGGCTGTTACCTTAAACAGCGTTTTTTGTGCTGTTTTCACGATTGATCGCTGACTTAGCGTAGCTTGTAACACTGGTATTGCCATACCACATAAGATGTCACCAATCGTCATTTCCGAGAACGGAATATTTAACACAATTAACATGAAAACTTCATCTCCAAGTGGAACTGATAATATAAACAGCAATATATTAAGAAAATACGAAGCTGATTATTAGTTCTGCCTTGCATTACTCTTCTCTCAGTCACTATACTTAGGTGACATACCGGATGACTGGAAACTGGGTAAAATCACTTTATTATTTAAGAGTGGCAACAAATCATCCCCATATCACTACAGACCAATATCAAGTGTCCCATTCAAAATTATGGAGCATAGTTTGATTTGATTTGATTGATTGTAGGGTTTAACGCGACGACACAACGCAGGCGATGAGGCGCGCCGTAGTGGAGGGCTCCGAATTAATTTTGACCACCTGGGGATCTTTAACGTTGGCCGAAATCTCGAACACACGGGAGTTTTTCCTTTTCGCCTTCATCAGAAAAGTTGCCGCCACGGCCGGGAATCGAACCCGCGACCTCATGCTCAGTAGCGCAACGCCTTACCCATGCACTGAGCCACCGCGGCGGGTATGGAGCATATTTTATTCACCCACATAATCAATCACCTGGAACAGTACAGCTTCATCCACCCTTCACAACTCGGTTTCCCGAAAGGCATGTCCTGCGAAACGCAACTTGCCGCCTTCGAGATTTGCATACAAATATCGACCGCAGTATTCATACCGATGCCATTTCCCTTGACTTCGAAAAAGCGTTTGACAAAGTTCCACATCACCGCCTAATAACCAAACTTTCGTTGCTTAACCTTGAGCCGTCGATCTTATCCTGGAGTAATAACTTCCTCAGTAATAGAAAACAGTTTGTCATTATAGACAATGCCTGATCTAGAACTTCTCCCGTCCTTTCCGATGTTCCTCAAGGAACAGTACTTGGTCCTCTACTTTTCCTGATATACATTATGACCTCCCGCAAGGCATTACTAACAAGATCCGTTTATTTGCAGACGACTGCGTTCTTTATGCAACCATCACCCGTCAAGCCGATCAATTATCCTTACAAAGAGACCTTAAAGCCGTGCAACACTGGTGCGAGATGTGGCATATGTCTTTAAATGTGTTTAAATGTAAATCACTTTCCTTTCGTCGACGCACTAACCCGTTTCCCTCAACTACTCTCTGGGCGGTTCTTTCGTACAATCTACTAATTGCTACAAATACTAGCCTTTAATCGATTGTGAAAGCGCCCATTATTACCACCTGCGTCAAGAATATCAGCTAACTCAGAACGCTGCGACTGCCTTCGCATGCTTTCGTCGCAACGCGTGTTTTTTGAGCAACGCAGCAAGGCATAGTATGTCGGCTCAAACGTGCGACATTTTTGACAGTAGTTATAATACAGAAGATCGCTCGAAGGGTCGTAAATGGAAGCGAAGTGTACGTTGGCTAAATAGCGCAAAGGTTGATTGTTGGTAAGTAAGCAACAACCTCGTACTTCCGCCCGAATTGCCAGACTTTTTTAAGTATACGGCCAGCTTCTTGGCCTTGCTTTTTCCACCTCAACTTTACAAATTATTTCAACACAGATAATAGTTTTGTTGAAGACTTAGAAGTGCCGCCATAGCACTCGTGATGCGGCATCTGGTTATGGATCACGTGAATGGCGCATAACGTACCAGCTTGATTGGTACATCCAGCTGTGCAGTTGGCAGCGCATTGCTGGAATAACTGGTCGACAGGCACCAGGTTTCGAAAATGAAAGCTTCGTCTTTAAATTGTAGTTTCTTCCAGGTTTATCTTAACAATACACGGTATAACTTGGTTCGGAACTCGCGTCTTACCGCGAGTGTGCGCAAGGCTTCCTGTGCATTAAAAAAAATGTCGACATGGATCAGCTTTGTCACGTATAGCTGGGCAGATCGCTAGTATGCATACTGTTCACAGACGGCTTTGTTGGTGAGGCGTTGTTCCTACTAAATTACGGCCCCTGTGATCTGAAATTGGCTCAAAAACTGCAACGCCAAGAACTCAACGTCGTCAAAGGTACCTCAAAACATCGACGTCAGAACACCTGCCGCTGTTCAGCAAGAGATGCATCGCGTGTAGTTGTACTGCTGTTACTACACTACTCTGTTGGTGGTTTACACTGTTACACTGTTACACGGTACACTGTTCGTGCTGCCGTTAGTTTTCTCGGCCCAATAAACGTTTTTTTTTAAATCCAATCCCTCGAGATATATTTTGTAAAAGAGCATATCCTACATGAAGGAGACAGGCACGACCCGTAGAGATTTCTACAAATTCTTCTCTTTTTCGCCTGGTTCCCGCCCGCTCTCCCAAACGTCCCTTTCACAACTAGGTCTCGCCCCTGCCTACTCAACAAAATATTCGACAACTACTTCGCACACCAGTAACTACTGCTTTGCTTTAGTCGAACGTTGAGTCGCCCATTGCGAGAGCGCCTTCCGGGACAGTGTGCTAGTTGCTCTCCGGACTCGCAGGCCCTGGTCGCAGTAGACCCGGATGGCGAGCAGCTGGGCTGGAGCCGGCACAAGGCGCTTGCTCACATTGGGCGCGCACAGCACAGCGAGGGCCACTTCGGTAGCCTGCTGGCGACCGCCCAGGTGGCGCCCCTGCTGGCCGGCCGAACCTTGGCCGACCTGGCCTCGCACGCCACCCGCTACTGCTCTGGCCGGGCCAACGGCTCGGAGACGATAGGTAAGCGTAGCTTTCTACACGCGGAGATCAAACATTACCCTGTAGCGCCTGTACAGGCTTGGTCTCGGTCGTTTTGGGCTGCAGTTGGTATGTAGTGAGGCTGAGCTTCAGCTTTGTAATTGCAATGTGTCATCTAAAGGCAAGAAATAAATAGTGAATTGAAATATCCCTGTTATTGGTCTAGCTGTTTGATAGACGAATGGCCGACTGAAATTGTTTTAAAGGGACCCGAAAGTGTCGAAACACGATTACCTCTAGAGGTAGATTACGGTTGTCCGCTACAAATATACCATACCCGGCCGTAGTAAAAATCCATTGTAAATCAGGAAATGCAATCACGTGACACGGCTGCCTGACACACTTCCTCGCACTAGGATTTGCGGCATCACAAATCATGAACGGCGAAAAGGATTGGTGGAGCTTGTATGAGCGTTTTTCTCAGATAAACAGTAAGGCGGCTAGCCGTGCAGGCTATTGACCCTTGTTGCGGTCAGTGTCGATTTATATGCGATAACCAGCTGCAAATATCCGAGATTACTGGCGGAATGCAGTGTGCGGCGTTATGTCATGTAACGTCAAATGCTACACGTATTCGTGAGGTAACCAACTGAACTGGTATGGCTACGCGGGCTCGCTAGGTAACCAATTCGCTTGACGTACGCTCTTGGGGATGCTGTGGTGCTCATGGAGATCCGCTTTTGGGCTGTCGAAGATTCGTGCCGTACACAGCGCCGCTGCCCAGGCGATGCGTACGTGCTCGTTAAGAGGGAAAACTAGGAACGTAAGATCATTCCCTGTTGGCGAAGTCACATACGTTTGCGCTTGGCTGCTGGGTGATAAGCGGTGCGATATTCAGCATACATCAGTATCAGTAGTAATAGTAGACTACATTTTTAATTAAATCTAAGTATTCACCTCTCCGCGGCTGGTGCTTTTAGTCCAAGGCCCCATTTGCTGCTGCAATCCGTCTTGCCCAGTCTATCGGTCCGCGCTGGTTCCGGCACACTTTCTATCCTACCATGGACCCAGACAGATGTCCATTGTGCGGATGACACCCAAACCTTTAACACTCCACATGGGAATGCCCCAAACCTGCCGCCCAAACCCCATACCTAGAAACTCCATGCTTAAATGGGAAGCAGCTCTGTCCAGCACAGCCCTGTACGACCTGGAAATGAAGTTGACATAAAAAAATTTAGTGACCTTCCACTCTGTGAAGAAGGATGACCTGCAAAGCAGCACGCCCTCCACGGACTGCACAGAACACAACACGTTTGTTTCAAATTTACGACTTAGCATACTTACTAGCCAATCACCTGAATGAAATTTGAAAAATACCCGAGCTTTATTTTAGCAGTGGAGACCTGTCTTTTTCTCTCCCGCGTCGTAGGCATCTTACTGTTTGTGTAACTCGACAACCCAATCCACTGTACCACTGAGCCCACCAGACCGATCGCATTGGGCTGTTTGACCGCCACGGCGAACCTCACGCCAACACAACGGACATGTCATCAGTAAGGGTATGAAACCTAAATCTGCCCGTGCCCCCCCCCCCCCGCCCTCAACCGCCCTCCTTCCCCAAACCCGTGCTCGCACAAACCGGCAACCGGTCATGAGCGGGGGCTTAGAAGTGAAAGATACTGTCGAACACATCGTTCTCAAAGCCCTTTAAGCTGCACGAGTGATGTTGGCCCACATCTGCGTTTCAAGAGGGCCAGTTTCTGTTCATCCGGGAGGGATTCGCAGCCACACGACCAACTGGAAATTGAGGCGGCAACGTCGGCGGCAGCGGCTTTCCGTGCTTTTCGCGCCCATTTACGCTTCTGTTCAGGCTGACGCGTAAGTGTTCGCTCTTCGTCCTCCAAGCTAGCGACACGCGTCCGTCCCATAGCGAATTAACACCTCGAGGGCTTCGACCTCTATTCTAGAGGACACACACGTGGGTGTCCCTTTCGCAGCCCAGTCGTAGGCATCTCATTGTCGGTGCAACACACCAACCCAGACCCAAACCGCTCGATTACGGAGGACAGCTGACTGGGCGCATTGAGCCATGAGACTGCCACGTTTAAATCTCCCACTACCACAACGGGTATGCCATGGGTAGCGGCATTAACCCCTGCTTTGCATGCATGCATGGTGTGTGACAAGTGTGTGGCGCCCCCCATCCCTGATATTCGTTGGCCGCTAAGTTCAGTGGCCCCAATAAACACCGCCGAGCAGGGCTGCTCGGGGGTCAGTCACCGTCACCACCAGCACGCTGCATGTCGTCTCTCGGCAGGAGGGTACCCCTACCCTCCCAGGTTCACGAACGCGGGTCTAAATCGTGACACTGGCGACGAGGGAAGAAGCCCGCGGAGCGGCCGAAGCCACCGAGAACGCCGAGACACCGCCCCCTCAAGCCAGCCGCCATTACGCCATGCCGCTGTACGGGAGGCTCGAGCCGTTTGAGGGTGAAGGGTCCGCCTGGCCGGTCTACAAGGAGCAAGTCGGCGTGTTTTTCCGGGCGAACGACACACCCGAGGCAAAACAGCGCGACATCTTCCTGGCCAGCTGCGGGACCCGCGTCTTCGCTCTCCTGCTCGACCTGCTCAAGCCGGCCACGCCGCACGACAAGCCGCTGGGTGACCTGCTCGCTACGCTACGCTCGCACTACAGCCCGGATCCGTCGACGTTAATGGAGCGTTTTCGCTTCAATAACCGGAGCCGCCGAGACGGAGAGACGCTCGGGCAGTTCGTCGCAGCGCTGCGAGGGTTGGCGAGCGGCTGCGCCTTCGGGGAGCAGCTCGACTCGCTGCTCCGGGACCGTTTCGTCTGCGGCATCAACGACCCCGCCATGCAGACGCGACTCCTGGAGCTTCCCGACCCCTCGTTGGACGACGCGGTGAAGGCAGCGCTGGCGATGCAGGCTGCGGCCAAGGACGCGGGCGAGATAGCGCGTGCGGCCGGCTCACCGTCGGCGGAGGCGGCGGTGAACAAGATGGCGGCACGGCATGGCAGGTGCGTTCGCTGCGGTGGTGACCACCCCCCCTCCCAGTGCCAGTTCGCGCAAGCGGAGTGCTTTGCGTGCGGAAGAACTGGGCACATTGCTCGGGCGTGCCGAGGGGGGACGACGGCAGACGGACGGAAGCAGCAGCCGGCGTCGAGCACAGGTTTCGCGCCAGCCCACGGCCGGGGGAGTCGGCGCAAGGGTAGGCGGTGGGGGCGTGCGGCAGCAGCTTCGGATGCAGCGGCTAGGCTTCACGTCGTGGTCGAAGACCCGCAGATTTTCGACATGTGGCACGCGGGCACAGTGCAGCCGTCGGTGCCACCATACATGCTGACCGTCGAAGTCTGCGGGCGCCCCATTCCCATGGAGCTGGACACAGGGGCCAGTGTGTCTGTCATGGCCGGGAAAGTATTCAGACGCACCTTCCCTGGCGTGGCCGTCGAGGCGTCGGGCGTCATGCTTCGCCGCTACTCCGGACAGCTCGCCCAAGTCCAGGGTAAAGCCCAGGTCAGCGTCCGCCTTGGCGACAGGGAGGCCACCCTTCCCCTGTACCTGACCAAGGGGCCGTCACCGACGCTGCTGGGCCGGAACTGGATCCTGGCGTTGGGCGTGAGGCTGCCGGAGTACCAGGAAGCAGTGCATGCAGTGGCAGACGGCCCGAGCCTCCTGACCAAGTTCGAGGCCCTGTTCCAGCCCGAGGTGGGGACATTCACCGGCACGGCGGCAAGCATTCAGGTGCCAGAGGGAGCACTGCCCCGTCCAGCCCGACTGCATGGACGGCGTCATCGAGCAGCTGCTGCACCGGCGAGAGGCCGGCACCAACGGCGGCGGGGTGCTGGGCACCAACGGCCGCCTGCTGCACCTGGTGGTGCTGGGTGCCAGGGCCAGCGCCCAGCAGGTGGCGCAGGCTATGCGGCAGGCGCTCCCACAGGGCTTCCGGCTCGACGACAAGGCCCAGTACGCGCTGGATTTCAGGATCATCGACGGCGACGTGGGCCTGCCACACAACTCGTTCCGCACGGAGCCCCTGCCCCAGGGCTGCCTCTGCGTGTACGCCAGCCAGCCGGGGCTGGAGTACATCCGCGAGAGCCTCGAAAAGACCCTGCTGGCCAACCTGGAGCAGGAGGACCGGCTGCTCTTCCACGGCCTGCCCCTGGTCATGGTGTTTGCGGGCCAGGGGGACTTCCTGCGCGAGGAGGGCATCAACCGGGCCAAGAGCCTGCAGTGCCCCTTCGTGGACAGTGGCGGCCTGGACCCCGTGCGGCTGGAGCAGGCGCTGTGCGCGCTGGTGGAGAGCATCGAGCGGCGGACGGGCCCGCTGCACTGCCTCAGCCTGGACTCCTTCAAGGGGAGCCAGCTTCACCGACCGCTGCCAGCACAGCACCAGGGGCTGGTGCTACTCGCGTGACTGTGGCGCCACGAGCAAGTCCTTCGACACCGGGAAGGCTCGAAAGGCGCATGGAGTGGAGGCTCCACCACAAAGCAGAAGAGCGCTGCACGAAGCTTGAAGCACAGCGGCGCGCTGTGCTTCAAGCGCATCCAAGAAGTTTTGGAACCATGTAAAATCACTAAGCTCAAAAAACGATAACCATCAAAAATTCCTGATTGATGAGGAGGGGGAACATTTAGAAGGAGAGCATGCGTTGGCGCATATTCATCAAGTGATTAGTGAGAAGGTTAGGATAATAGTGGTAGGGAAACCTGCACCGATAACATCAGCGCCACAAAAGACTGCGGAAAGGGAAATAAGTTTGAGCAACCTTGATTGGAAAAAAGCAGAGCAAAAGGTTTCCCCTCAGACAGCAGTGGGCCCGGACGGAATACCAATGCAACTGATAAACCTACTTGGACCTAAAAGTAAGGAATCGTTTATGAGGGCAATAGATAAGGTAATAGAAACCAAACAAGTACCGGAGGACTGGTTAGAAAGTAGGATGAATTTAATATATAAAGGCAGAGGAGACAAAGCCAGTATTGAGTCATACAGACCACTCACAGTAACGTCAGTGGTGTATAGATTCGTAATGCAGGCGATAAAATCAGAAATTCAAGCATGGATGGAAGAAAATGAAATACTTGGGGAACTGCAGAATGGATTTAGACAAGACAGGCGACTGGATGACAATCTGTTCGTGATAACGCAATGCATTGAAATTGCGAAAGCACAGAATAGACCACTATGGATTACGTTCTTGGACATTAAAGGGGCATATGACAACGTAAACAGAGAACGGCTGTGGAGAATGTTGAAACTCCAGGGATTAGATGACGAGTTAGTACAGTTCCTTATAGCAATCTATAAAGACAATAGAGTGCACCTTACTTGGGAAGGACAGAAATGCGCCCGGCAGGTCAACAACCATCGGGGACTGAAACAGGGATGCCCTTTGAGCCCAATACTGTTCATGCTTTACATGGCAGGGTTAGAAAAGAAACTGGAAGAAAGTCAAGTAGGGTTTAGCCTAACCCATATGCTGCAAGGCGAAGTGGTACAACAGCATATTCCGGGAATGTTATACGCAGACGACATTGTTCTTTTAGCTGATAACCAAACCGATATGCAGCGGCTAATAAATATTTGCGGCCAGGAAGCCACTGACCTCGGGTTAAATTTCGGTGCAGAAAAATCAGGAATAATGGTTTTCAATGACGCTACCACCGACGTAGTGTCTATCCAGCAAGGCGAATTACCTAGAGTCAAGAAATATAAATATTTGGGAGTGTGGATAAACGAAGGGGATAGCTACTTAAGTACTCAAGAGGAGCAACTTAAGGTTAAGGGAAAGCGAAACGCAGCTATAATGAAGCATAGAGCTCTGTGGGGGTATAACAAATATGAAGTAGTAAGAGGAATGTGGAAAGGAGTAATGGTTCCGGGTCTCACGTTTGCGAATGCTCTACTCTGCTTAAAATCAGACGTTCTATCACGCCTTGAAGTAAACCAGAGAACGGTAGGACGTCTGGCCTTAGGCGCGCATGGAAAAACAACTAACGAAGCAGTTCAGGGAGATATGGGCTGGGCGTCGTTTGAAGTTAGAGAAGCTCAGAGTAAAATATGCTTTGAGATGAGGTTGAGGGCAATGGATCAACGAAGGTGGGCAGCTAAGGTTTTTAGGTACCTATACTTGAAAAGCGTGGACACGCAGTGGTTAAGAAAGACTAGAAGGCTAACGATGAAATACGGAAAGAACAGTGGGGAATCCAAAACAGCCAAGGTAACCAAAAAAGAGGCAAGGCAGATTGAAACGAATAAATGGAGGGAAAAAATGAAAGCCGAAACGTCGTTAGAGATGTACAGGGCTGAGAAGATGAACATCAGAAAGGAAAATTTCTACGATAATTCCCAGGGCAGTGCTTTGCTTTTTGAGGCTAGAGCAGGTTGCCTGCGAACTAAGAGTTTTGTGGGGAAGTATTCACAAAATGATGGGGTATGCGTGGTCTGCGGAAAAGAAACAGAAACTATGCGGCACATCGTGCTAGAATGTGAGGGTATCCATCCAAATCTACATGAAGGGAATATTAGGCTGTCAGAAGCCCTAGGATTTAAAGGTATCACAGAGGAAGTTAACTTCAAGGCTGTCGAGGGGACGAAAAGAAGATTAGAATGCTGGTGGACGAAAAGCAGAGAGGGGAATATTGCCTAGGACAGTTACCACTTGTAACAGAAAAAAAAAGTATTTTGTGCCTAATAAGCTTTTTGTGCCTGCCCTAAGCAGCGCTAGTACTGAACCAAAAGTGTAAAACATAGGTATATTAGTCTTTTTTGGTAAGATGACATGTTATCACCCCGATACAAAGGGGAAACCAATAGAAATCATCATCATCATCATCAGCTGTGCTTCAAACTTCAGGTGAGATGACACGTCATCACCACGCTACAAAGGGTCAACCAATAGCAATCATCGTCATCATCTGGCTCGTAACACCTGGGACGCCTGTTCGATCCCGGCCGCGGTGGCTGCTTTTCTGGTAAAAGCGGAAACGCCCGTGGGTTTGAGATTTCGGCGCAGGTTAAAGGTGCCATGTAGACAAAACACAATGTTTGGGTCATTTGAAAGATTGCCTCGTTAGAATCATACTGCCACCACCCAACGTAAATTTTCGCTCAAATAAGCTACATCATTAGGAAAACCGGAAGTGGCCATGCTATCTCATTTCCCGCAACAGAACATATGACGTCATATGCCCAGCTTTGCGATTTGTGGAGGCCGGCAAACGCAAACGCACGTTAGGCAGGGCTTTTAAGCTTGCAGAACGAGCTATTCGCGCTGAAATGGAAGGCATATTCATTTTAAATTAGTAAGGATGGTGGGGTAAACATGAAATTTACGAAAGCACACGTAAACATAGGAGTGCCAGAGCGCGCTGTTGCTGGTACGGCGCGCACTATGCTTGTTATAGCTGCACAGCAGTATGGCGCTTCGTGGTTGTCTTACACGACACAGGCCGATTGGCGTAAGCGACAGTGTCTTACGTGACCCTGTTTGTCCAGTATACCCTATGTTCCAGGAAACGAGTACTTTCTACCGTAACAAAAACAAGCCAGGTTCAAATACAGTAAAATACAAAGCAAAGGCGGACAACGGTCAGCCATGGTGTGGTGGCGCCATCTAGGTGGTTTGACGGTAAACAAGGCTCTGTAGTCCGCTGCATAGTCTAGTGGCGCACTCACGTTCGCTTGAAGACCTGTTTTTGTGACGTTATTATAAACGACGTCACGAAACACGATTTCGCGGGAGAATCAAAATTTTAGCTTAAATTGATTAATGTCTTAGTGAATAAAGCATCGTTTGCTGCCGGACAAGCTCTGGGGGCACTACAAAACATGAAGTCTTTCGAATAAAACAAACTTCTACTTTGTCTACATGGCCCCTTTAAAGGGACCCTGCAACACTTGCCATCGACTACTAGTCATGTATTTTGGGATAAAGTCTATTGTCCCAGAAATCTCCTCCCGCAAGAATTATGAAAATCCGTTCACAATTAACGAAACTACGCGCGATGAGAAATCGCGCATAATCGTTCCCTCTCAACTCGAGCGCGGACAAGGCGACGAAAGCTGCGCGCTCTCTCCCGGAGAGGGGGGCGGCTCGCGGCGTTCTCTTCGGCGGCCTTCGTTATATCACATGCCGGGTAGTTTTCTCCTTTTCTCCGCAACGCGGAGGGGCCTATTTCCGGTCTGGTGCCACAAAAAAGCAGGCATGGGTGCCTGCTCGCAAGTGCGCGCTCGGGCTGGTAGGGCGTTTTTGACGCAATAAACGTTTGTAGTCGAGTGGTCCCGTTGAAAGGGAAGTATTGAGCTCATCACTCAAACTCCGCGCGCACTCAAAACACAAAATAAACGGCAAAACTGTGCCTACAGGTTCAGACATAGAAGAGGTTCGTACACAGCGATGATGACGACGGAAATGGGAGAATCTAGCCGCGAAGTTGACCAGTGACAGCCGATCGGGCAGCCATGGCCTATGTGACGTCCCTTAGGCCATGCATAATGAGGACAACTGAAGAGAGAGCGGTTTGTTTTTCCGCGTCTTTCACATCGATTTGCGCGCTCACCGCTTCACGTGCACGTGTAATATTTGGCTCAGGTATTTCTGGCAGTGTAATCTAAACGTCGCGCAGGTTTACTTGTACTGCTCACAGAGTGTTGCAGGGTCCCTTTAAAGATCCCTAGGTGGTCAAAATGAATCCAAAGGCCTCCACTACGGACCACCTCACAGCTCAGGTGTTGCTTCGGCGCGTTAAACCCCATAATCGATCAATCTCCTTCATGTCCTTTGATCATACCTCCTCATGCGTGTTTATTGCCGCTAGTTTATTCCCTTTTTCAGCGTATCAAACCGCCAAACTCTACATTTTTTTGTTCTTACGATACCAAACCGGTTGTAATTTTAGCAGGCTTAACCCTGAAAACATTCATTCACCGTTTTGTTTCTTCCACAACCCCCTACGCATATTGTCACGCAGTCAAGGACGAAGCAAGGTTCTTATTGAAATTACGTTTCTTGGAGCGATCTTGTGCTTCGCTAAAAAAAAGAAGCAAATACAACCGGCGAGGCATCAACCAACAAAGAGACATGCCCAGTCGAGCATCGGCGAATTGTATGCCATGGTGTTTCCTCCCGAACATTTCTCTTTCAGTATTATTCTTCCCACAACCATCGAATTAGATAGATAACATTGTAGATCAAAGAAGAACAGTCTATGCTAGTGACGACGGAATGAAAGCCTCTACCTTTCAAACGAGGTTGCCTGGCGCGGTAGACGACAAAAGGAGCAAGCACGCGCTCAGCTCGAAAAGAATAAGATAGCCGGGGGCGACCAGGCACGCGTAGCCAAACATAAACAAGAAATTGTCGCGGCAATATCCAA
This sequence comes from Haemaphysalis longicornis, assembly GCF_048455015.1. Lineage (NCBI taxonomy): Eukaryota > Metazoa > Arthropoda > Arachnida > Ixodida > Ixodidae > Haemaphysalis > Haemaphysalis longicornis. Next base: position 303,319,178 of record NW_027526203.1, on the reverse strand, counting down.
TAGGCGCCTAAACTCTTGCCACATGAAATGAACGCTCCTTCAACTTTTTGCGCGGCTTCTCTGCTAAAAAAAAGTGCATGCCCCTGTGCAGTCGAGAGGGGAGATAGATTTCACTGAAATAATTCATTCTTCAGGGGTTTCCGCAAAAAATTTCACTCTTTTTAACATCTGAAACGTTTTTAGGACATTGTGAGTAACCGCATCAAGATGAGGCGACCACGAAATATTGCTGCACCCGGATAATCAAATAAAGTTCGAAATTTGGTCGAACCATTCTTTTTTTTTTAATTTTCCAGCGTTCTTCAGAGCCCGGTCATTCTTCGTAGGACAGCGGGGCATCACAGTGGCCGCATTACCGCTATTGCCTAGCTTCTTCTCAGGTGCAGCAACAAAAGTGATTCGATAGTCGGGTTTAAAAATAGCGCAACGAAACAAAACGGAGAGTAGAAAATGTGTGCGCTGCGGTTGCAACTTACGGCGCACAATACTGTGCTAGAGCTAAGTGCAAGTTTCGTAGTGCTCACAACAATGGAGGTTCTAAAGAAAGCATTATATAAGCTTTTCTGCAGGGGCGGTTTAACAAAATCGTTGGAACTCAGTTTGATGGCGCCTAGGTCGGAATTGGGATTGGCTGTTGTGAAACGCTGCGTTAGTTCCGAGCGGTGTTGCGGAGTTACCAGTCCGGAATTGGAATGAATCCGGAATCATTCCATATTTTCGCGACCCCGGAATGGAATGGGAATGGAATGGCGACGATACTTGAAGGAATGGAATGGGAATGGAATTAAGAGCATTTTGCCGGGAATGGAATGGGAATGGAATTACATGTATTTTTCCCAAAATAAAGCACATGTACGTTTTCCTTCTATGCGCCGTTTTTTTCCAAAATATGCATAAACACGCAGAAGAACCCACCAGCCCAAGTTCAAACATCAGCAAGCCGGAGCCTTGAATTTAACAACCACGCAGTACTGTTAAAATCGATTGCCTGGTTACAAGCACGTAATATGCATAAGCAGCGACCCTACTACAATTCTGCCCTTATATACAGCGCTGCTACGAGGTTCGTCGCGATACTCCGCGTAATAACCCCGGCTCTAAGCCGTTGGTATCCGTGGTGGGGAACTACCGCGGCGGCATCCCCCTCCCCCCTTCTCTCCCAACAACTGGGCCTTGTGATTTTTTACCTTAGCGGCGCATTCGCCCCGGCTGCGAGCTGTCCACCCCCCTCAACTTTTGTTTTTTGCTTCTGGAACCTTCGGCGACTCGCATCCAACCTTGCCGTCAGCGGGACGCTGGCGCGGTGCTTCTGTTCACTGCAAACTTCCGCATATCAGCTTACGCCCCATCTCACCTCGTGCTCCCCACTCCTCCCCCAGGACCTTTTGCAATACTTTCTAGACACTTGGACGCCTTCGCCCGAAGTAGCGTCGACGAAAGCCTAAAATTTTGGTTCGGGGATCCACCCGAAACAGGAGAGCCCATGAAATAGGAACTGCGGCCACGGCTGCGCCTGCCAGCTCCGACGCGGCAATTAGCGGTCGAATAAAGGCCGCGTTCGCTCTGTTCTAGGGAGCCTCTGCAAAATCAGCGAACAACTCGTGGCGCAACCGAACCTCTCACCAGCTAGAAGAAGCTCTCCGTCACCTGAGCAGTCGCTACTGCAACTAACAAAAATAGAATAAATAATTCTCGAGACAGCAAGTAGAGCTTTGATGCCGACTTCTGCTTCCCCATGCTGGATGTAAGACAAGTAACCGCACACCTAGCGCCTGAAATTAGGGTAGGGGGTGATGGGGGGGGGGGGGGGGGGTTCTTGTTGGCACGGCTGGTGCCTGTGGGTGACTATAGAAGCCCAATGCTTGATTTAGGAGCACGCTCATACTGTAAAAGCTGGGCGCTGCTTCCCCCTTCACTTTCGGTGCTACCCCCCCCCCCCTTCCTCCTAGCTTTTTATGGGAAATATACACCGCTTTCATAGCGCACTGCCGCACACTGGCTTCTGCACTCAGCGGCTCACTGGAAACAGTTTTTTTTATATTACCCGCGAAAAAAAAAAAAAGCTGCACGCTGCAAGCTTTGTTCCGAAACGTTTCCGACCTATTTGAAAGCGAACGCTAGCCGCTTTCCCTTGCTTTCCCGACTCGCAAGGACAGTTTTCAGTGTAAATGCGACGTCAGCTGACGTGGAATGCGGGTTTACCACGGCATCCCTGATAATGACAGCGTAACGAAACCGGCTCTCAAACACGTCTTTCAAGCAGCTCATGTTTGTCAACCGCAACGTATAGGCAGAAGGCAACTGTTTTATTTTACTTTTATTTGTTTTTAGAAGTTATCGTTGAAGCAGCCGTCATTTACACTTCGTGTTTTCAGAACTGAACGGTGAAGCACCCATTTAGCTCATACCATTTTGTTACGTAATTTGGTGAATGAAACCAAAATAAAGCTTTTTTTCGACCTTTCACTGCAGCTTGAGACCTTTATTACAGCATATAAAATTCACGAGGACACCTAATTGCGCTGCTTAGCACGAGGTCGCGGGTTCGATTCCTGGCCGCGGCGGCCGCTTTCCTGAGGGAGGCGAAAAGCAAAAACGCCTCTGTGTACGGTATTTCGGCGCACGTTAAAGATTCCCATGTGGTCAAAATTAATCCGGAGCGCTCCACTACAGCTCGCCTCATCGCCTGCGTTGCATCGGCGCGTTAAACCCTACAATCAATCAGCGAGGACACCTAAGAACTTTTTCTATCGTAGGGATTTCCACAACACTAGACTGGCCGACTGCCGAACGTGTCCTTCCATTATTATCGTTATCATTTTTCTTTGCATTTTTTTTTCGTTTGATCGCCCCGACCAGAGGACACTTAGAGGAACCTACATTGCTACTCCACTGCATGCAACTCCTCAAATTAGTTATACAGGCCTCAGTTATACGATTCGTTATACAGGCCTTGGACTCAGTTTTTGGTGAGTTCAAGGCGGCAACGTATTCTCTAAGTCCTTCTTTATTTAGCTAGAGCCAAAGGTTGCGTGGTGCTAAAGTGTGAACAACCTCCCAATTTGAAAAAGAAAAAAAAAACAAGACGCAAATTAGTATGCGAACGAGTGCACTATCCCAGTATACACTAAAGAGAGAAAAAAATTATCCAGACGCATTGGTTCCCACCGAGACACCCATACAAAGGTCGCGCATACTCTAAGCACAGCCTGAACTATCGATCGTGCGCAGTGTCTGATACCTGACGCACGTAACTAAACTTTTCGACAAGGGCGACATTGCATACCTGCGCACACGCAAACACAGAAAGTTCTCAACCAATCCGTGCTTTCAAGGTGCGCTTGACATGCGTGAGTGCTGACGACCTGTGCGGCCCGTGATCCGTATTTGGTGCAAAGGCAGCACAAGGTGCTGGAGCGGTAAATCTTCCAACTGATACCACCAGATCCAGAGATTCTGTTCCCCGTTAACAAAATTATAGCTCTAACCATACTCATGACCGCTCCATACGCGTGTAAACTACTACGCGTGTAATACGCGCGTAGGGAATATAATGTCTTCTTCAACCATACTTTTGTCAGTACAAAAAGAACTTGTCGTCACTTTAGCCTTAACACATTCACGCTTAAACAATATTACAACATCAAAACTCGTAAAGACATGCTGACCATGGAAATACTATAACTACCGGGAGAACTGTCCCTGTGGGAGTTAAGGGTGATCGCACTGCATGAGATCAGCCACAAAGCCCCTATCCCTTGACCTTGGGGGCGTGCTTTGCGCGTTTTAGCAATTCTTAATGCGTGTACTAACATAATCTTAATGGTGTGTTCATTGGTAACTTGATAATCACCCGATAAAACATGGAGGAATTAGAGGAATGCAATTGAACTGGCCGGCCATTCCCGGAGTGGGAATGGGCAATCTTTTGACATTCCGAGGAATTAAAAGGAATGGAATTTAGGCGAATTGTCATTCCCCGGAATGGAATTGGAATGGAATGGGGACGCCCATTCCGCAACA